>NW_026907089.1:0-187630 GCF_033978795.1 Nerophis ophidion
CTTTCCCCCCTTATTGAGTTTGACAGTATACTGTCATAGTGAATAAAACCTAATTTCTGTATTTGTGAACCTTTCCAAAATACTTGATTCTTGTAAAACTCACATAAATTCAATATTACAGGCTTTTTTTGACAGAAATTATGTTTGGTTTTGGAGTTATGTCTATAAACCTTTCATATTTAGTATGACAAATATACAGCTGTTTTGAATTACAAAACAACTTTATGTCTTTGCAAACCTTACAAATGATCATTTTTCTAGTACAACTTACAAAGATGAATATCTCCAGACGTTATAAGCCATTTTGCATGTGTGGTTTATAAGTTATGTTTGAATACATTTTTATTGCTTTTTTCGCATTATCTCAGGATTGTAGAAACCTTACTGTCTTATTGAATAAAAAACTACTTTTTGCATTTGCAAGATTTTAAAAAGCATATGTTTCGATCAAAACTCCCGAAGATATATTATTTCAGGCATTATTAGCCATTTTTCATGTGTGGTTTAGAAGTTATGTTTAAATAACTGTCATATTGAGTGTTACAGTACACAATCATATTGAGTAGAACCTAATTTTTGTAGTTGCAAACCATAGAAAAACAATCATTTTTAGTAAAACTCACATTGATTCAATATCAGAGGCATTTTTAGAAATGTTGCACATTTGGATTAGGAATTATGTTGGAAACATTTTTATTGCTTTTTTCGCATTATCTCAGGATTCTAAGATCTTTATTGTCATACGGAGTAAAAAACTACTTTGTCCATTTTCAAAATTTAAAAAAGCACATGTTTCAAGTAAAACTCTCAGAGATACATTATTTCCGGCATTATTGGCCATTTTTTCATGTGTGGTTTAGAAGTTATGTTTAGATAACTGTATTATTGAGTGTTACAGTATAGAGTCATATTGACTAAATACATAATTTTTGATTTGCAAACCATATACAAATAACTGTTCCTGGTAAAACTCCCATGGATTCAATTTCACATTCTTTTTTAGACATTTTGCACGTTTGGATTAGGAATGATTTGTAATACATTTTTATTGCTTTTTTCGCATTATCTCAGGATTGTAAGTATGATACTGTCAAATTGAGTAAAACATTACTTGTTGTTTTTGCAAACCTTGCCAAATGTTTCTTTCCAGTAAAACTATTAAAGATACATATCTTCAGGCGTTATTAGACATTTTGCATGTGTATTTTTGGAATTATGTTTCAAAAACTTTCTTATTGAGTTTGACAGTATAATGTCATAGTGAATAAAACCTAATTTCTGTATTTGTGAACCTTTCCAAAATACTTGATTCTTGTAAAAACTCAAAATAAATTCAATATTACAGGCTTTTTTTTTGTCAGAAATTATGTTTGGTTTTGGAGTTATGTCTATAAACCTTTCATATTTAGTATGACAAATATACAGCTGTTTTGAATTACAAAACAACTTTATGTCTTTGCAAACCTTACAAATGATCATTTTTCTAGTACAACTGACAAAGATGAATATCTCCAGACATTATAAGCCATTTTGCATGTGTGGTTTATAAGTTATGTTTGAATACATTTTTATTGCTTTTTTCGCATTATCTCAGGATTGTAGGAACCTTACTGTCTTATTGAATAAAAAACTACTTTTTGCATTTGCAAGATTTTAAAAAGCATATGTTTCGATCAAAACTCCCGAAGATGCATTATTTCAGGCATTATTAGCCATTTTTCATGTGTGGTTTAGAAGTTATGTTTAAATAACTGTCATATTGAGTGTTACAGTATACAATCATATTGAGTAGAACCCAATTTTTGTAGTTGCAAACCATAGAAAAACAATCTTTTTTAGTACAACTCACATTGATTCAATATCACAGGCATTTTTAGAAATTTTGCACATTTGGATTAGGAATTATGTTGGAATACATTTTTATTGCTTTTTTCGCATTATCTCAGGATTCTAAGATCTTTATTGTCATACTGAGTAAAAAACTACTTTGTCCATTTTCAAAATTTAAAAAAGCACATGTTTCAAGTAAAACTCTCAGAGATACATTATTTCAGGCAGTATTGGCCATTTCTCATGTGTGGTTTAGAAGATATGTTTAAATAACTGTAATATTGAGTGTTACAGTATAGAGTCATATTGAATAAAACATCATTTTTGATTTGCAAACCATATACAAATAACTGTTCCTGGTAAAACTCCCATGGATTCAATTTCACATTCTTTTTTAGACATTTTGCACGTTTGGATTAGGAATGATTTGTAATACATTTTTATTGCTTTTTTCGCATTATCTCAGGATTGTAAGTATGATACTGTCAAATTGAGTAAAACATTACTTGTTGTTTTTGCAAACCTTGCCAAATGTTTCTTTCCAGTAAAACTCTTAAAGATACATATCTTCAGGCGTTATTAGACATTTTGCATGTGTATTTTTGGAATTATGTTTCAAAAACTTTCTTATTGAGTTTGACAGTATACTGTCATAGTGAATAAAACCTAATTTCTGTATTTGTGAACCTTTCCAAAATACTTGATTCTTGTAAAACTCACATAAATTCAATATTACAGGCTTTTTTTGACAGAAATTATGTTTGGTTTTGGAGTTATGTCTATAAACCTTTCATATTTAGTATGACAAATATACAGCTGTTTTGAATTACAAAACAACTTTATGTCTTTGCAAACCTTACAAATGATCATTTTTCTAGTACAACTTACAAAGATGAATATCTCCAGACATTATAAGCCATTTTGCATGTGTGGTTTATAAGTTATGTTTGAATACATTTTTATTGCTTTTTTCGCATTATCTCAGGATTGTAGAAACCTTACTGTCTTATTGAATAAAAAACTACTTTTTGCATTTGCAAGATTTTATAAAGCATATGTTTCGATCAAAACTCCCGAAGATATATTATTTCAGGCATTATTAGCCATTTTTCATGTGTGGTTTAGAAGTTATGTTTAAATAACTGTCATATTGAGTGTTACAGTACACAATCATATTGAGTAGAACCTAATTTTTGTAGTTGCAAACCATAGAAAAACAATCTTTTTTAGTACAACTCACATTGATTCAATATCAAAAGGAATTTTAGAAATTTTGCACATTTGGATTAGGAATTATGTTGGAATACATTTTTATTGCTTTTTTCGCATTATCTCAGGATTCTAAGATCTTTATTGTCATACGGAGTAAAAAACTACTTTGTCCATTTTCAAAATTTAAAAAAGCACATGTTTCAAGTAAAACTCTCAGAGATACATTATTTCCGGCATTATTGGCCATTTTTCATGTGTGGTTTAGAAGTTATGTTTAAATAACTGTAATATTGAGTGTTACAGTATAGAGTCATATTGACTAAAACATAATTTTTGATTTGCAAACCATATACAAATAACTGTTCCTGGTAAAACTCCCATGGATTCAATTTCACATTATTTTTTAGACATTTTGCACGTTTGGATTAGGAATGATTTGTAATACATTTTTATTGCTTTTTTCGCATTATCTCAGGATTGTAAGTATGATACGGTCAAATTGAGTAAAACATTACTTGTTGTTTTTGCAAACCTTGCCAAATGTTTCTTTCCAGTAAAACTATTAAAGATACATATCTTCAGGCGTTATTAGACATTTTGCATGTGTATTTTTGGAATTATGTTTCAAAAACTTTCTTATTGAGTTTGACAGTATACTGTCATAGTGAATAAAACCTAATTTCTGTATTTGTGAACCTTTCCAAAATACTTGATTCTTGTAAAACTCAAAATAAATTCAATATTACAGGCTTTTTTTTGTCAGAAATTATGTTTGGTTTTGGAGTTATGTCTATAAACCTTTCATATTTAGTATGACAAATATACAGCTGTTTTGAATTACAAAACAACTTTATGTCTTTGCAAACCTTACAAATGATCATTTTTCTAGTACAACTGACAAAGATGAATATCTCCAGACATTATAAGCCATTTTGCATGTGTGGTTTATAAGTTATGTTTGAATACATTTTTATTGCTTTTTTCGCATTATCTCAGGATTGTAGGAACCTTACTGTCTTATTGAATAAAAAACTACTTTTTGCATTTGCAAGATTTTAAAAAGCATATGTTTCGATCAAAACTCCCGAAGATGCATTATTTCAGGCATTATTAGCCATTTTTCATGTGTGGTTTAGAAGTTATGTTTAAATAACTGTCATATTGAGTGTTACAGTATACAATCATATTGAGTAGAACCCAATTTTTGTAGTTGCAAACCATAGAAAAACAATCTTTTTTAGTACAACTCACATTGATTCAATATCACAGGCATTTTTAGAAATTTTGCACATTTGGATTAGGAATTATGTTGGAATACATTTTTATTGCTTTTTTCGCATTATCTCAGGATTCTAAGATCTTTATTGTCATACTGAGTAAAAAACTACTTTGTCCATTTTCAAAATTTAAAAAAGCACATGTTTCAAGTAAAACTCTCAGAGATACATTATTTCAGGCAGTATTGGCCATTTTTCATGTGTGGTTTAGAAGTTATGTTTAAATAACTGTAATATTGAGTGTTACAGTATAGAGTCATATTGAATAAAACATCATTTTTGATTTGCAAACCATATACAAATAACTGTTCCTGGTAAAACTCCCATGGATTCAATTTCACATTCTTTTTTAGACATTTTGCACGTTTGGATTAGGAATGATTTGTAATACATTTTTATTGCTTTTTTCGCATTATCTCAGGATTGTAAGTATGATACTGTCAAATTGAGTAAAACATTACTTGTTGTTTTTGCAAACCTTGCCAAATGTTTCTTTCCAGTAAAACTCTTAAAGATACATATCTTCAGGCGTTATTAGACATTTTGCATGTGTATTTTTGGAATTATGTTTCAAAAACTTTCTTATTGAGTTTGACAGTATACTGTCATAGTGAATAAAACCTAATTTCTGTATTTGTGAACCTTTCCAAAATACTTGATTCTTGTAAAACTCACATAAATTCAATATTACAGGCTTTTTTTTGACAGAAATTATGTTTGGTTTTGGAGTTATGTCTATAAACCTTTCATATTTAGTATGACAAATATACAGCTGTTTTGAATTACAAAACAACTTTATGTCTTTGCAAACCTTACAAATGATCATTTTTCTAGTACAACTTACAAAGATGAATATCTCCAGACATTATAAGCCATTTTGCATGTGTGGTTTATAAGTTATGTTTGAATACATTTTTATTGCTTTTTTCGCATTATCTCAGGATTGTAGAAACCTTACTGTCTTATTGAATAAAAAACTACTTTTTGCATTTGCAAGATTTTATAAAGCATATGTTTCGATCAAAACTCCCGAAGATATATTATTTCAGGCATTATTAGCCATTTTTCATGTGTGGTTTAGAAGTTATGTTTAAATAACTGTCATATTGAGTGTTACAGTACACAATCATATTGAGTAGAACCTAATTTTTGTAGTTGCAAACCATAGAAAAACAATCATTTTTAGTAAAACTCACATTGATTCAATATCAGAGGCATTTTTAGAAATGTTGCACATTTGGATTAGGAATTATGTTGGAATACATTTTTATTGCTTTTTTCGCATTATCTCAGGATTCTAAGATCTTTATTGTCATACGGAGTAAAAAACTACTTTGTCCATTTTCAAAATTTAAAAAAGCACATGTTTCAAGTAAAACTCTCAGAGATACATTATTTCCGGCATTATTGGCCATTTTTCATGTGTGGTTTAGAAGTTATGTTTAAATAACTGTAATATTGAGTGTTACAGTATAGAGTCATATTGACTAAAACATAATTTTTGATTTGCAAACCATATACAAATAACTGTTCCTGGTAAAACTCCCATGGATTCAATTTCACATTATTTTTTAGACATTTTGCACGTTTGGATTAGGAATGATTTGTAATACATTTTTATTGCTTTTTTCGCATTATCTCAGGATTGTAAGTATGATACGGTCAAATTGAGTAAAACATTACTTGTTGTTTTTGCAAACCTTGCCAAATGTTTCTTTCCAGTAAAACTATTAAAGATACATATCTTCAGGCGTTATTAGACATTTTGCATGTGTATTTTTGGAATTATGTTTCAAAAACTTTCTTATTGAGTTTGACAGTATACTGTCATAGTGAATAAAACCTAATTTCTGTATTTGTGAACCTTTCCAAAATACTTGATTCTTGTAAAACTCAAAATAAATTCAATATTACAGGCTTTTTTTTGTCAGAAATTATGTTTGGTTTTGGAGTTATGTCTATAAACCTTTCATATTTAGTATGACAAATATACAGCTGTTTTGAATTACAAAACAACTTTATGTCTTTGCAAACCTTACAAATGATCATTTTTCTAGTACAACTGACAAAGATGAATATCTCCAGACATTATAAGCCATTTTGCATGTGTGGTTTATAAGTTATGTTTGAATACATTTTTATTGCTTTTTTCGCATTATCTCAGGATTGTAGGAACCTTACTGTCTTATTGAATAAAAAACTACTTTTTGCATTTGCAAGATTTTAAAAAGCATATGTTTCGATCAAAACTCCCGAAGATGCATTATTTCAGGCATTATTAGCCATTTTTCATGTGTGGTTTAGAAGTTATGTTTAAATAACTGTCATATTGAGTGTTACAGTATACAATCATATTGAGTAGAACCCAATTTTTGTAGTTGCAAACCATAGAAAAACAATCTTTTTTAGTACAACTCACATTGATTCAATATCACAGGCATTTTTAGAAATTTTGCACATTTGGATTAGGAATTATGTTGGAATACATTTTTATTGCTTTTTTCGCATTATCTCAGGATTCTAAGATCTTTATTGTCATACTGAGTAAAAAACTACTTTGTCCATTTTCAAAATTTAAAAAAGCACATGTTTCAAGTAAAACTCTCAGAGATACATTATTTCAGGCAGTATTGGCCATTTTTCATGTGTGGTTTAGAAGTTATGTTTAAATAACTGTAATATTGAGTGTTACAGTATAGAGTCATATTGAATAAAACATCATTTTTGATTTGCAAACCATATACAAATAACTGTTCCTGGTAAAACTCCCATGGATTCAATTTCACATTCTTTTTTAGACATTTTGCACGTTTGGATTAGGAATGATTTGTAATACATTTTTATTGCTTTTTTCGCATTATCTCAGGATTGTAAGTATGATACTGTCAAATTGAGTAAAACATTACTTGTTGTTTTTGCAAACCTTGCCAAATGTTTCTTTCCAGTAAAACTCTTAAAGATACATATCTTCAGGCGTTATTAGACATTTTGCATGTGTATTTTTGGAATTATGTTTCAAAAACTTTCTTATTGAGTTTGACAGTATACTGTCATAGTGAATAAAACCTAATTTCTGTATTTGTGAACCTTTCCAAAATACTTGATTCTTGTAAAACTCACATAAATTCAATATTACAGGCTTTTTTTTGACAGAAATTATGTTTGGTTTTGGAGTTATGTCTATAAACCTTTCATATTTAGTATGACAAATATACAGCTGTTTTGAATTACAAAACAACGTTATGTCTTTGCAAACCTTACAAACGATCATTTTTCTAGTACAACTGACAAAGATGAATATCTCCAGACATTATAAGCCATTTTGCATGTGTGGTTTATAAGTTATGTTTGAATACATTTTTATTGCTTTTTTCGCATTATCTCAGGATTGTAGAAACCTTACTGTCTTATTGAATAAAAAACTACTTTTTGCATTTGCAAGATTTTAAAAAGCATATGTTTCGATCAAAACTCCCGAAGATATATTATTTCAGGCATTATTAGCCATTTTTCATGTGTGGTTTAGAAGTTATGTTTAAATAACTGTCATATTGAGTGTTACAGTATACAATCATATTGAGTAGAACCTAATTTTTGTAGTTGCAAACCATAGAAAAACAATCTTTTTTTAGTAAAACTCACATTGATTCAATATCAGAGGCATTTTTAGAAATGTTGCACATTTGGAATAGGAATTATGTTGGAATACATTTTTATTGCTTTTTTCGCATTATCTCAGGATTCTAAGATCTTTATTGTCATACTGAGTAAAAAACTACTTTGTCCATTTTCAAAATTTAAAAAAGCACATGTTTCAAGTACAACTCTCAGAGATACATTATTTCAGGCATTATTGGCCATTTTTCATGTGTGGTTTTTAAGTTATGTTTAAATAACTGTAATATTGAGTGTTACAGTATAGAGTCATATTGAATAAAACATCATTTTTGATTTGCAAACCATATAAAAATAACTGTTCCTAGTAAAACTCCCATGGATTCAATTTCACATTCTTTTTTAGACATTTTGCACGTTTGGATTAGGAATGATTTGTAATACATTTGTATTGCTTTTTTCGCATTATCTCAGGATTGTAAGTATGATACTGTCAAATTGAGTAAAACATTACTTGTTGTTTTTGCAAACCTTGCCAAATGTTTCTTTCCAGTAAAACTCTTAAAGATACATATCTTCAGGCGTTATTAGACATTTTGCATGTGTATTTTTGGAATTATGTTTCAAAAACTTTCTTATTGAGTTTGACAGTATACTGTCATAGTGAATAAAACCTAATTTCTGTATTTGTGAACCTTTCCAAAATACTTGATTCTTGTAAAACTCACATAAATTCAATATTACAGGCTTTTTTGACAGAAATTATGTTTGGTTTTGGAGTTATGTCTATAAACCTTTCATATTTAGTATGACAAATATACAGCTGTTTTGAATTACAAAACAACTTTATGTCTTTGCAAACCTTACAAATGATCATTTTTCTAGTACAACTGACAAAGATGAATATCTCCAGACATTATAAGCCATTTTGCATGTGTGGTTTATAAGTTATGTTTGAATACATTTTTATTGCTTTTTTCGCATTATCTCAGGATTGTAGAAACCTTACTGTCTTATTGAATAAAAAACTACTTTTTGCATTTGCAAGATTTTAAAAAGCATATGTTTCGATCAAAACCCCCGAAGATATATTATTTCAGGCATTATTAGCCATTTTTCATGTGTGGTTTAGAAGTTATGTTTAAATAACTGTCATATTGAGTGTTACAGTATACAATCATATTGAGTAGAACCTAATTTTTGTAGTTGCAAACCATAGAAAAACAATCTTTTTTAGTAAAACTCACATTGATTCAATATCAGAGGCATTTTTAGAAATGTTGCACATTTGGATTAGGAATTATGTTGGAATACATTTTTATTGCTTTTTTCGCATTATCTCAGGATTCTAAGATCTTTATTGTCATACTGAGTAAAAAACTACTTTGTCCATTTTCAAAATTAAAAAAAGCACATGTTTCAGGTAAAACTCTCAGAGATACATTATTTCAGGCAGTATTGGTCATTTTTCATGTGTGGTTTAGAAGATATGTTTAAATAACTGTAATATTGAGTGTTACAGTATAGAGTCATATTGAATAAAACATCATTTTTGATTTGCAAACCATATACAAATAACTGTTCCTGGTAAAACTCCCATGGATTCAATTTCACATTCTTTTTTAGACATTTTGCACGTTTGGATTAGGAATGATTTGTAATACATTTTTATTGCTTTTTTCGCATTATCTCAGGATTGTAAGTATGATACTGTCAAATTGAGTAAAACATTACTTGTTGTTTTTGCAAACCTTGCCAAATGTTTCTTTCCAGTAAAACTCTTAAAGATACATATCTTCAGGCGTTATTAGACATTTTGCATGTGTATTTTTGGAATTATGTTTCAAAAACTTTCTTATTGAGTTTGACAGTATACTGTCATAGTGAATAAAACCTAATTTCTGTATTTGTGAACCTTTCCAAAATACTTGATTCTTGTAAAACTCACATAAATTCAATATTACAGGCTTTTTTTGACAGAAATTATGTTTGGTTTTGGAGTTATGTCTATAAACCTTTCATATTTAGTATGACAAATATACAGCTGTTTTGAATTACAAAACAACTTTATGTCTTTGCAAACCTTACAAATGATCATTTTTCTAGTACAACTTACAAATATGAATATCTCCAGACATTATAAGCCATTTTGCATGTGTGGTTTATAAGTTATGTTTGAATACATTTTTATTGCTTTTTTCGCATTATCTCAGGATTGTAGAAACCTTACTGTCTTATTGAATAAAAAACTACTTTTTGCATTTGCAAGATTTTAAAAAGCATATGTTTCGATCAAAACTACCGAAGATATATTATTTCAGGCATTATTAGCCATTTTTCATGTGTGGTTTAGAAGTTATGTTTAAATAACTGTCATATTGAGTGTTACAGTATACAATCATATTGAGTAGAACCTAATTTTTGTAGTCGCAAACCATAGAAAAACAATCTTTTTTAGTAAAACCCACATTGATTCAATATCACAGGCATTTTTAGAAATGTTGCACATTTGGATTAGGAATTATGTTGGAATACATTTTTATTGCGTTTTTCGCATTATCTCAGGATTCTAAGATCTTTATTGTCATACTGAGTAAAAAACTACTTTGTCCATTTTCAAAATTTAAAAAAGCACATGTTTCAAGTAAAGCTCTCAGAGATACATTATTTCAGGCATTATTGGCCATTTTTCATGTGTGGTTTAGAAGTTATGTTTAAATAACTGTAATATTGAGTGTTACAGTATAGAGTCATATTGAATAAAACATAATTTTTGATTTGCAAACCATATACAAATAACTGTTCCTGGTAAAACTCCCATGGATTCAATTTCACATTCTTTTTTAGACATTTTGCACGTTTGGATTAGGAATGATTTGTAATACATTTTTATTGCTTTTTTCGCATTATCTCAGGATTGTAAGTATGATACTGTCAAATTGAGTAAAACATTACTTGTTGTTTTTGCAAACCTTGCCAAATGTTTCTTTCCAGTAAAACTCTTAAAGATACATATCTTCAGGCGTTATTAGACATTTTGCATGTGTATTTTTGGAATTATGTTTCAAAAACTTTCTTATTGAGTTTGACAGTATACTGTCATAGTGAATAAAACCTAATTTCTGTATTTGTGAACCTTTCCAAAATACTTGATTTTTGTAAAACTCACAGAAATTCAATATTACAGGCTTTTTTTTGACAGAAATTATGTTTGGTTTTGGAGTTATGTCTATAAACCTTTCGTATTTAGTATGACAAATATACAGCTGTTTTGAATTACAAAACAACTTTATGTCTTTGCAAACCTTACAAATGATCATTTTTCTAGTACAACTGACAAAGATGAATATCTCCAGACATTATAAGCCATTTTGCATGTGTGGTTTATAAGTTATGTTTGAATACATTTTTATTGCTTTTTTCGCATTATCTCAGGATTGTAGAAACCTTACTGTCTTATTGAATAAAAAACTACTTTTTGCATTTGCAAGATTTTAAAAAGCATATGTTTCGATCAAAACTCCCGAAGATATATTATTTCAGGCATTATTAGCCATTTTTCATGTGTGGTTTAGAAGTTATGTTTAAATTACTGTCATATTGAGTGTTACAGTATACAATCATATTGAGTAGAACCTAATTTTTGTAGTTGCAACCCATAGAAAAACATTCTTTTTTTAGTAAAACCCACATTGATTCAATATCACAGGCATTTTTAGAAATTTTGCACATTTGGATTAGGAATTATGTTGGAATACATTTTTATTGCTTTTTTCGCATTATCTCAGGATTCTAAGATCTTTATTGTCATACTGAGTAAAAAACTACTTTGTCCATTTTCAAAATTTAAAAAAGCACATGTTTCAAGTAAAACTCTCAGAGATACATTATTTCAGGCATTATTGGCCATTTTTCATGTGTGGTTTTGAAGTTATGTTTAAATAACTGTAATATTGAGTGTTACAGTATAGAGTCATATTGAATAAAACATCATTTTTGATTTGCAAACCATATAAAAATAACTGTTCCTAGTAAAACTCCCATAGATTCAATTTCACATTCTTTTTTAGACATTTTGCACGTTTGGATTAGGAATGATTTGTAATACATTTGTATTGCTTTTTTCGCATTATCTCAGGATTGTAAGTATGATACTGTCAAATTGAGTAAAACATTACTTGTTGTTTTTGCAAACCTTGCCAAATGTTTCTTTCCAGTAAAACTCTTAAAGATACATATCTTCAGGCGTTATTAGACATTTTGCATGTGTATTTTTGGAATTATGTTTCAAAAACTTTCTTATTGAGTTTGACAGTATACTGTCATAGTGAATAAAACCTAATTTCTGTATTTGTGAACCTTTCCAAAATACTTGATTCTTGTAAAACTCACATAAATTCAATATTACAGGCTTTTTTTGACAGAAATTATGTTTGGTTTTGGAGTTATGTCTATAAACCTTTCATATTTAGTATGACAAATATACAGCTGTTTTGAATTACAAAACAACTTTATGTCTTTGCAAACCTTACAAATGATAATTTTTCTAGTACAACTGACAAAGATGAATATCTCCAGACATTATAAGCCATTTTGCATGTGTGGTTTATAAGTTATGTTTGAATACATTTTTATTGCTTTTTTCGCATTATCTCAGGATTGTAGGAACCTTACTGTCTTATTGAATAAAAAACTACTTTTTGCATTTGCAAGATTTTAAAAAGCATATGTTTCGATCAAAACTCCCGAAGATATATTATTTCAGGCATTATTAGCCATTTTTCATGTGTGGTTTAGAAGTTATGTTAAAAAACTGTCATATTGAGTGTTACAGTATACAATCATATTGAGTAGAACCTAATTTTTGTAGTTGCAAACCATAGAAAAACAATCTTTTTTAGTACAACTCACATTGATTCAATATCACAGGCATTTTTAGAAATTTTGCACATTTGGATTAGGAATTATGTTGGAATACATTTTTATTGCTTTTTTCGCATTATCTCAGGATTCTAAGATCTTTATTGTCATACTGAGTAAAAAACTACTTTGTCCATTTTCAAAATTTAAAAAAGCACATGTTTCAAGTAAAGCTCTCAGAGATACATTATTTCAGGCATTATTGGCCATTTTTCATGTGTGGTTTAGAAGTTATGTTTAAATAACTGTAATATTGAGTGTTACAGTATAGAGTCATATTGAATAAAACATAATTTTTGATTTGCAAACCATATACAAATAACTGTTCCTGGTAAAACTCCCATGGATTCAATTTCACATTCTTTTTTAGACATTTTGCACGTTTGGATTAGGAATGATTTGTAATACATTTTTATTGCTTTTTTCGCATTATCTCAGGATTGTAAGTATGATACTGTCAAATTGAGTAAAACATTACTTGTTGTTTTTGCAAACCTTGCCAAATGTTTCTTTCCAGTAAAACTCTTAAAGATACATATCTTCAGGCGTTATTAGACATTTTGCATGTGTATTTTTGGAATTATGTTTCAAAAACTTTCTTATTGAGTTTGACAGTATACTGTCATAGTGAATAAAACCTAATTTCTGTATTTGTGAACCTTTCCAAAATACTTGATTTTTGTAAAACTCACAGAAATTCAATATTACAGGCTTTTTTTTGACAGAAATTATGTTTGGTTTTGGAGTTATGTCTATAAACCTTTCGTATTTAGTATGACAAATATACAGCTGTTTTGAATTACAAAACAACTTTATGTCTTTGCAAACCTTACAAATGATCATTTTTCTAGTACAACTGACAAAGATGAATATCTCCAGACATTATAAGCCATTTTGCATGTGTGGTTTATAAGTTATGTTTGAATACATTTTTATTGCTTTTTTCGCATTATCTCAGGATTGTAGAAACCTTACTGTCTTATTGAATAAAAAACTACTTTTTGCATTTGCAAGATTTTAAAAAGCATATGTTTCGATCAAAACTCCCGAAGATATATTATTTCAGGCATTATTAGCCATTTTTCATGTGTGGTTTAGAAGTTATGTTTAAATTACTGTCATATTGAGTGTTACAGTATACAATCATATTGAGTAGAACCTAATTTTTGTAGTTGCAAACCATAGAAAAACAATCTTTTTTTTAGTAAAACCCACATTGATTCAATATCACAGGCATTTTTAGAAATTTTGCACATTTGGATTAGGAATTATGTTGGAATACATTTTTATTGCTTTTTTCGCATTATCTCAGGATTCTAAGATCTTTATTGTCATACTGAGTAAAAAACTACTTTGTCCATTTTCAAAATTTAAAAAAGCACATGTTTCAAGTAAAACTCTCAGAGATACATTATTTCAGGCATTATTGGCCATTTTTCATGTGTGGTTTTGAAGTTATGTTTAAATAACTGTAATATTGAGTGTTACAGTATAGAGTCATATTGAATAAAACATCATTTTTGATTTGCAAACCATATAAAAATAACTGTTCCTAGTAAAACTCCCATAGATTCAATTTCACATTCTTTTTTAGACATTTTGCACGTTTGGATTAGGAATGATTTGTAATACATTTTTATTGCTTTTTTCGCATTATCTCAGGATTGTAAGTATGATACTGTCAAATTGAGTAAAACATTACTTGTTGTTTTTGCAAACCTTGCCAAATGTTTCTTTCCAGTAAAACTCTTAAAGATACATATCTTCAGGCGTTATTAGACATTTTGCATGTGTATTTTTGGAATTATGTTTCAAAAACTTTCTTATTGAGTTTGACAGTATACTGTCATAGTGAATAAAACCTAATTTCTGTATTTGTGAACCTTTCCAAAATACTTGATTCTTGTAAAACTCACATAAATTCAATATTACAGGCTTTTTTTGACAGAAATTATGTTTGGTTTTGGAGTTATGTCTATAAACCTTTCATATTTAGTATGACAAATATACAGCTGTTTTGAATTACAAAACAACTTTATGTCTTTGCAAACCTTACAAATGATAATTTTTCTAGTACAACTGACAAAGATGAATATCTCCAGACATTATAAGCCATTTTGCATGTGTGGTTTATAAGTTATGTTTGAATACATTTTTATTGCTTTTTTCGCATTATCTCAGGATTGTAGGAACCTTACTGTCTTATTGAATAAAAAACTACTTTTTGCATTTGCAAGATTTTAAAAAGCATATGTTTCGATCAAAACTCCCGAAGATATATTATTTCAGGCATTATTAGCCATTTTTCATGTGTGGTTTAGAAGTTATGTTTAAATAACTGTCATATTGAGTGTTACAGTATACAATCATATTGAGTAGAACCTAATTTTTGTAGTTGCAAACCATAGAAAAACAATCTTTTTTAGTACAACTCACATTGATTCAATATCACAGGCATTTTTAGAAATTTTGCACATTTGGATTAGGAATTATGTTGGAATACATTTTTATTGCTTTTTTCGCATTATCTCAGGATTCTAAGATCTTTATTGTCATACTGAGTAAAAAACTACTTTGTCCATTTTCAAAATTTAAAAAAGCACATGTTTCAAGTAAAACTCTCAGAGATACATTATTTCAGGCAGTATTGGCCATTTTTCATGTGTGGTTTAGAAGTTATGTTTAAATAACTGTAATATTGAGTGTTACAGTATAGAGTTATATTGAATAAAACATCATTTTTGATTTGCAAACCATATACAAATAACTGTTCCTGGTAAAACTCCCATGGATTCAATTTCACATTCTTTTTTAGACATTTTGCACGTTTGGATTAGGAATGATTTGTAATACATTTTTATTGCTTTTTTCGCATTATCTCAGGATTGTAAGTATGATACTGTCAAATTGTGTAAAACATTACTTGTTGTTTTTGCAAACCTTGCCAAATGTTTCTTTCCAGTAAAACTCTTAAAGATACATATCTTCAGGCGTTATTAGACATTTTGCATGTGTATTTTTGGAATTATGTTTCAAAAACTTTCTTATTGAGTTTGACAGTATACTGTCATAGTGAATAAAACCTAATTTCTGTATTTGTGAACCTTTCCAAAATACTTGATTCTTGTAAAACTCACATAAATTCAATATTACAGGCTTTTTTTGACAGAAATTATGTTTGGTTTTGGAGTTATGTCTATAAACCTTTCATATTTAGTATGACAAATATACAGCTGTTTTGAATTACAAAACAACGTTATGTCTTTGCAAACCTTACAAATGCTTATTTTTCTAGTACAACTGACAAAGATGAATATCTCCAGACATTATAAGCCATTTTGCATGTGTGGTTTATAAGTTATGTTTGAATACATTTTTATTGCTTTTTTCGCATTATCTCAGGATTGTAGAAACCTTACTGTCTTATTGAATAAAAACTACTTTTTGCATTTGCAAGATTTTAAAAAGCATATGTTTCGATCAAAATTACCGAAGATATATTATTTCAGGCATTATTAGCCATTTTTCATGTGTGGTTTAGAAGTTATGTTTAAATTACTGTCATATTGAGTGTTACAGTATACAATCATATTGAGTAGAACCTAATTTTTGTAGTTGCAAACCATAGAAAAACAATCTTTTTTTAGTAAAACCCACATTGATTCAATATCACAGGCATTTTTAGAAATTTTGCACATTTGGATTAGGAATTATGTTGGAATACATTTTTATTGCTTTTTTCGCATTATCTCAGGATTCTAAGATCTTTATTGTCATACTGAGTAAAAAACTACTTTGTCCATTTTCAAAATTTAAAAAAGCACATGTTTCAAGTAAAACTCTCAGAGATACATTATTTCCGGCATTATTGGCCATTTTTCATGTGTGGTTTAGAAGTTATGTTTAAATAACTGTAATATTGAGTGTTACAGTATAGAGTCATATTGAATAAAACATAATTTATGATTTGCAAACCATATACAAATAACTGTTCCTGGTAAAACTCCCATGGATTCAATTTCACATTCTTTTTTAGACATTTTGCACGTTTGGATTAGGAATGATTTGTAATACATTTTTATTGCTTTTTTCGCATTATCTCAGGATTGTAAGTATGATACTGTCAAATTGAGTAAAACATTACTTGTTGTTTTTGCAAACCTTGCCAAATGTTTCTTTCCAGTAAAACTCTTAAAGATACATATCTTCAGGCGTTATTAGACATTTTGCATGTGTATTTTTGGAATTATGTTTCAAAAACTTTCTTATTGAGTTTGACAGTATACTGTCATAGTGAATAAAACCTAATTTCTGTATTTGTGAACCTTTCCAAAATACTTGATTCTTGTAAAACTCACATAAATTCAATATTACAGGCTTTTTTTGACAGAAATTATGTTTGGTTTTGGAGTTATGTCTATAAACCTTTCATATTTAGTATGACAAATATACAGCTGTTTTGAATTACAAAACAACTTTATGTCTTTGCAAACCTTACAAATGATAATTTTTCTAGTACAACTGACAAAGATGAATATCTCCAGACATTATAAGCCATTTTGCATGTGTGGTTTATAAGTTATGTTTGAATACATTTTTATTGCTTTTTTCGCATTATCTCAGGATTGTAGGAACCTTACTGTCTTATTGAATAAAAAACTACTTTTTGCATTTGCAAGATTTTAAAAAGCATATGTTTCGATCAAAACTCCCGAAGATATATTATTTCAGGCATTATTAGCCATTTTTCATGTGTGGTTTAGAAGTTATGTTTAAATAACTGTCATATTGAGTGTTACAGTATACAATCATATTGAGTAGAACCTAATTTTTGTAGTTGCAAACCATAGAAAAACAATCTTTTTTAGTACAACTCACATTGATTCAATATCACAGGCATTTTTAGAAATTTTGCACATTTGGATTAGGAATTATGTTGGAATACATTTTTATTGCTTTTTTCGCATTATCTCAGGATTCTAAGATCTTTATTGTCATACTGAGTAAAAAACTACTTTGTCCATTTTCAAAATTTAAAAAAGCACATGTTTCAAGTAAAACTCTCAGAGATACATTATTTCAGGCAGTATTGGCCATTTTTCATGTGTGGTTTAGAAGTTATGTTTAAATAACTGTAATATTGAGTGTTACAGTATAGAGTTATATTGAATAAAACATCATTTTTGATTTGCAAACCATATACAAATAACTGTTCCTGGTAAAACTCCCATGGATTCAATTTCACATTCTTTTTTAGACATTTTGCACGTTTGGATTAGGAATGATTTGTAATACATTTTTATTGCTTTTTTCGCATTATCTCAGGATTGTAAGTATGATACTGTCAAATTGTGTAAAACATTACTTGTTGTTTTTGCAAACCTTGCCAAATGTTTCTTTCCAGTAAAACTCTTAAAGATACATATCTTCAGGCGTTATTAGACATTTTGCATGTGTATTTTTGGAATTATGTTTCAAAAACTTTCTTATTGAGTTTGACAGTATACTGTCATAGTGAATAAAACCTAATTTCTGTATTTGTGAACCTTTCCAAAATACTTGATTCTTGTAAAACTCACATAAATTCAATATTACAGGCTTTTTTTGACAGAAATTATGTTTGGTTTTGGAGTTATGTCTATAAACCTTTCATATTTAGTATGACAAATATACAGCTGTTTTGAATTACAAAACAACGTTATGTCTTTGCAAACCTTACAAATGCTTATTTTTCTAGTACAACTGACAAAGATGAATATCTCCAGACATTATAAGCCATTTTGCATGTGTGGTTTATAAGTTATGTTTGAATACATTTTTATTGCTTTTTTCGCATTATCTCAGGATTGTAGAAACCTTACTGTCTTATTGAATAAAAAACTACTTTTTGCATTTGCAAGATTTTAAAAAGCATATGTTTCGATCAAAATTACCGAAGATATATTATTTCAGGCATTATTAGCCATTTTTCATGTGTGGTTTAGAAGTTATGTTTAAATTACTGTCATATTGAGTGTTACAGTATACAATCATATTGAGTAGAACCTAATTTTTGTAGTTGCAAACCATAGAAAAACAATCTTTTTTTAGTAAAACCCACATTGATTCAATATCACAGGCATTTTTAGAAATTTTGCACATTTGGATTAGGAATTATGTTGGAATACATTTTTATTGCTTTTTTCGCATTATCTCAGGATTCTAAGATCTTTATTGTCATACTGAGTAAAAAACTACTTTGTCCATTTTCAAAATTTAAAAAAGCACATGTTTCAAGTAAAACTCTCAGAGATACATTATTTCAGGCATTATTGGCCATTTTTCATGTGTGGTTTAGAAGTTATGTTTAAATAACTGTAATATTGAGTGTTACAGTATAGAGTCATATTGAATAAAACATAATTTATGATTTGCAAACCATATACAAATAACTGTTCCTGGTAAAACTCCCATGGATTCAATTTCACATTCTTTTTTAGACATTTTGCACGTTTGGATTAGGAATGATTTGTAATACATTTTTATTGCTTTTTTCGCATTATCTCAGGATTGTAAGTATGATACTGTCAAATTGAGTAAAACATTACTTGTTGTTTTTGCAAACCTTGCCAAATGTTTCTTTCCAGTAAAACTCTTAAAGATACATATCTTCAGGCGTTATTAGACATTTTGCATGTGTATTTTTGGAATTATGTTTCAAAAACTTTCTTATTGAGTTTGACAGTATACTGTCATAGTGAATAAAACCTAATTTCTGTATTTGTGAACCTTTCCAAAATACTTGATTCTTGTAAAACTCACATAAATTCAATATTACAGGCTTTTTTTGACAGAAATTATGTTTGGTTTTGGAGTTATGTCTATAAACCTTTCATATTTAGTATGACAAATATACAGCTGTTTTGAATTACAAAACAACTTTATGTCTTTGCAAACCTTACAAATGATCATGTTTCTAGTACAACTGACAAAGATGAATATCTCCAGACATTATAAGCCATTTTGCATGTGTGGTTTATAAGTTATGTTTGAATACATTTTTATTGCTTTTTTCGCATTATCTCAGGATTGTAGGAACCTTACTGTCTTATTGAATAAAAAACTACTTTTTGCATTTGCAAGATTTTAAAAAGCATATGTTTCGATCAAAACTCCCGAAGATGCATTATTTCAGGCATTATTAGCCATTTTTCATGTGTGGTTTAGAAGTTATGTTTAAATAACTGTCATATTGAGTGTTACAGTATACAATCATATTGAGTAGAACCTAATTTTTGTAGTTGCAAACCATAGAAAAACAATCTTTTTTAGTAAAACCCACATTGATTCAATATCACAGGCATTTTTAGAAATTTTGCACATTTGGATTAGGAATTATGTTGGAATACATTTTTATTGCTTTTTTCGCATTATCTCAGGATTCTAAGATCTTTATTGTCATACTGAGTAAAAAACTACTTTGTCCATTTTCAAAATTTAAAAAAGCACATGTTTCAAGTAAAACTCTCAGAGATACATTATTTCAGGCATTATTGGCCATTTTTCATGTGTGGTTTAGAAGTTATGTTTAAATAACTGTAATATTGAGTGTTACAGTATAGAGTCATATTGACTAAAACATAATTTTTGATTTGCAAACCATATACAAATAACTGTTCCTGGTAAAACTCCCATGGATTCAATTTCACATTCTTTTTTAGACATGTTGCACGTTTGGATTAGGAATGATTTGTAATACATTTTTATTGCTTTTTTCGCATTATCTCAGGATTGTAAGTATGATACTGTCAAATTGAGTAAAACATTACTTGTTGTTTTTGCAAACCTTGCCAAATGTTTCTTTCCAGTAAAACTCTTAAAGATACATATCTTCAGGCGTTATTAGACATTTTGCATGTGTATTTTTGGAATTATGTTTCAAAAACGTTCTTATTGAGTTTGACAGTATACTGTCATAGTGAATAAAACCTAATTTCTGTATTTGTGAACCTTTCCAAAATACTCGATTCTTGTAAAACTCACATAAATTCAATATTACAGGCTTTTTTTGACAGAAATTATGTTTGGTTTTGGAGTTATGTCTATAAACCTTTCATATTTAGTATGACAAATATACAGCTGTTTTGAATTACAAAACAACTTTATGTCTTTGCAAACCTTACAAATGATCATTTTTCTAGTACAACTGACAAAGATGAATATCTCCAGACATTATAAGCCATTTTGCATGTGTGGTTTATAAGTTATGTTTGAATACATTTTTATTGCTTTTTTTGCATTATCTCAGGATTGTAGGAACCTTACTGTCTTATTGAATAAAAAACTACTTTTTGGATTTGCAAGATTTTAAAAAGCATATGTTTCGATCAAAACTACCGAAGATATATTATTTCAGGCATTATTAGCCATTTTTCATGTGTGGTTTAGAAGTTATGTTTAAATAACTGTAATATTGAGTGTTACAGTATAGAGTCATATTGACTAAAACATAATTTTTGATTTGCAAACCATATACAAATAACTGTTCCTGGTAAAACTCCCATGGATTCAATTTCACATTCTTTTTTAGACATGTTGCACGTTTGGATTAGGAATGATTTGTAATACATTTTTATTGCTTTTTTCGCATTATCTCAGGATTGTAAGTATGATACTGTCAAATTGAGTAAAACATTACTTGTTGTTTTTGCAAACCTTGCCAAATGTTTCTTTCCAGTAAAACTCTTAAAGATACATATCTTCAGGCGTTATTAGACATTTTGCATGTGTATTTTTGGAATTATGTTTCAAAAACGTTCTTATTGAGTTTGACAGTATACTGTCATAGTGAATAAAACCTAATTTCTGTATTTGTGAACCTTTCCAAAATACTCGATTCTTGTAAAACTCACATAAATTCAATATTACAGGCTTTTTTTGACAGAAATTATGTTTGGTTTTGGAGTTATGTCTATAAACCTTTCATATTTAGTATGACAAATATACAGCTGTTTTGAATTACAAAACAACTTTATGTCTTTGCAAACCTTACAAATGATCATTTTTCTAGTACAACTGACAAAGATGAATATCTCCAGACATTATAAGCCATTTTGCATGTGTGGTTTATAAGTTATGTTTGAATACATTTTTATTGCTTTTTTTGCATTATCTCAGGATTGTAGGAACCTTACTGTCTTATTGAATAAAAAACTACTTTTTGGATTTGCAAGATTTTAAAAAGCATATGTTTCGATCAAAACTACCGAAGATATATTATTTCAGGCATTATTAGCCATTTTTCATGTGTGGTTTAGAAGTTATGTTTAAATAACTGTCATATTGAGTGTTACAGTATACAATCATATTGAGTAGAACCTAATTTTTGTAGTTGCAAACCATAGAAAAACAATCTTTTTTAGTAAAACCCACATTGATTCAATATCACAGGCATTTTTAGAAATTTTGCACATTTGGATTAGGAATTATGTTGGAATACATTTTTATTGCTTTTTTCGCATTATCTCAGGATTCTAAGATCTTTATTGTCATACTGAGTAAAAAACTACTTTGTCCATTTTCAAAATTTAAAAAAGCACATGTTTCAAGTAAAACTCTCAGAGATACATTATTTCAGGCATTATTGGCCATTTTTCATGTGTGGTTTAGAAGTTATGTTTAAATAACTGTAATATTGAGTGTTACAGTATAGAGTCATATTGAATAAAACATAATTTATGATTTGCAAACCATATACAAATAACTGTTCCTGGTAAAACTCCCATGGATTCAATTTCACATTCTTTTTTAGACATTTTGCACGTTTGGATTAGGAATGATTTGTAATACATTTTTATTGCTTTTTTCGCAATATCTCAGGATTGTAAGTATGATACTGTCAAATTGAGTAAAACATTACTTGTTGTTTTTGCAAACCTTGCCAAATGTTTCTTTCCAGTAAAACTCTTAAAGATACATATCTTCAGGCGTTATTAGACATTTTGCATGTGTATTTTTGGAATTATGTTTCAAAAACTTTCTTATTGAGTTTGACAGTATACTGTCATAGTGAATAAAACCTAATTTCTGTATTTGTGAACCTTTCCAAAATACTTGATTCTTGTAAAACTCACATAAATTCAATATTACAGGCTTTTTTTGACAGAAATTATGTTTGGTTTTGGAGTTATGTCTATAAACCTTTCATATTTAGTATGACAAATATACAGCTGTTTTGAATTACAAAACAACTTTATGTCTTTGCAAACCTTACAAATGATCATTTTTCTAGTACAACTGACAAAGATGAATATCTCCAGACATTATAAGCCATTTTGCATGTGTGGTTTATAAGTTATGTTTGAATACATTTTTATTGCTTTTTTTGCATTATCTCAGGATTGTAGGAACCTTACTGTCTTATTGAATAAAAAACTACTTTTTGGATTTGCAAGATTTTAAAAAGCATATGTTTCGATCAAAACTACCGAAGATATATTATTTCAGGCATTATTAGCCATTTTTCATGTGTGGTTTAGAAGTTATGTTTAAATAACTGTCATATTGAGTGTTACAGTATACAATCATATTGAGTAGAACCTAATTTTTGTAGTTGCAAACCATAGAAAAACAATCTTTTTTAGTAAAACTCACATTGATTCAATATCACAGGCTTTTTTAGAAATTTTGCACATTTGGATTAGGAATTATGTTGGAATACATTTTTATTGCTTTTTTCGCATTATCTCAGGATTCTAAGATCTTTATTGTCATACTGAGTAAAAAACTACTTTGTCCATTTTCAAAATTTAAAAAAGCACATGTTTCAAGTAAAACTCTCAGAGATACATTATTTCAGGCATTATTGGCCATTTTTCATGTGTGGTTTAGAAGTTATGTTTAAATAACTGTAATATTGAGTGTTACAGTATAGAGTCATATTGAATAAAACACCATTTTTGATTTGCAAACCATATACAAATAACTGTTCCTGGTAAAACTCCCATGGATTCAATTTCACATTCTTTTTTAGACATTTTGCACGTTTGGATTAGGAATGATTTGTAATACATTTTTATTGCTTTTTTCGCATTATCTCAGGATTGTAAGTATGATACTGTCAAATTGAGTAAAACATTACTTGTTGTTTTTGCAAACCTTGCCAAATGTTTCTTTCCAGTAAAACTCTTAAAGATACATATCTTCAGGCGTTATTAGACATTTTGCATGTGTATTTTTGGAATTATGTTTCAAAAACGTTCTTATTGAGTTTGACAGTATACTGTCATAGTGAATAAAACCTAATTTCTGTATTTGTGAACCTTTCCAAAATACTCGATTCTTGTAAAACTCACATAAATTCAATATTACAGGCTTTTTTTGACAGAAATTATGTTTGGTTTTGGAGTTATGTCTATAAACCTTTCATATTTAGTATGACAAATATACAGCTGTTTTGAATTACAAAACAACTTTATGTCTTTGCAAACCTTACAAATGATCATTTTTCTAGTACAACTGACAAAGATGAATATCTCCAGACATTATAAGCCATTTTGCATGTGTGGTTTATAAATTATGTTTGAATACATTTTTATTGCTTTTTTTGCATTATCTCAGGATTGTAGGAACCTTACTGTCTTATTGAATAAAAAACTACTTTTTGGATTTGCAAGATTTTAAAAAGCATATGTTTCGATCAAAACTACCGAAGATATATTATTTCAGGCATTATTAGCCATTTTTCATGTGTGGTTTAGAAGTTATGTTTAAATAACTGTAATATTGAGTGTTACAGTATAGAGTCATATTGACTAAAACATAATTTTTGATTTGCAAACCATATACAAATAACTGTTCCTGGTAAAACTCCCATGGATTCAATTTCACATTCTTTTTTAGACATGTTGCACGTTTGGATTAGGAATGATTTGTAATACATTTTTATTGCTTTTTTCGCATTATCTCAGGATTGTAAGTATGATACTGTCAAATTGAGTAAAACATTACTTGTTGTTTTTGCAAACCTTGCCAAATGTTTCTTTCCAGTAAAACTCTTAAAGATACATATCTTCAGGCGTTATTAGACATTTTGCATGTGTATTTTTGGAATTATGTTTCAAAAACGTTCTTATTGAGTTTGACAGTATACTGTCATAGTGAATAAAACCTAATTTCTGTATTTGTGAACCTTTCCAAAATACTCGATTCTTGTAAAACTCACATAAATTCAATATTACAGGCTTTTTTTGACAGAAATTATGTTTGGTTTTGGAGTTATGTCTATAAACCTTTCATATTTAGTATGACAAATATACAGCTGTTTTGAATTACAAAACAACTTTATGTCTTTGCAAACCTTACAAATGATCATTTTTCTAGTACAACTGACAAAGATGAATATCTCCAGACATTATAAGCCATTTTGCATGTGTGGTTTATAAGTTATGTTTGAATACATTTTTATTGCTTTTTTTGCATTATCTCAGGATTGTAGGAACCTTACTGTCTTATTGAATAAAAAACTACTTTTTGGATTTGCAAGATTTTAAAAAGCATATGTTTCGATCAAAACTACCGAAGATATATTATTTCAGGCATTATTAGCCATTTTTCATGTGTGGTTTAGAAGTTATGTTTAAATAACTGTCATATTGAGTGTTACAGTATACAATCATATTGAGTAGAACCTAATTTTTGTAGTTGCAAACCATAGAAAAACAATCTTTTTTAGTAAAACCCACATTGATTCAATATCACAGGCATTTTTAGAAATTTTGCACATTTGGATTAGGAATTATGTTGGAATACATTTTTATTGCTTTTTTCGCATTATCTCAGGATTCTAAGATCTTTATTGTCATACTGAGTAAAAAACTACTTTGTCCATTTTCAAAATTTAAAAAAGCACATGTTTCAAGTAAAACTCTCAGAGATACATTATTTCAGGCATTATTGGCCATTTTTCATGTGTGGTTTAGAAGTTATGTTTAAATAACTGTAATATTGAGTGTTACAGTATAGAGTCATATTGAATAAAACATAATTTATGATTTGCAAACCATATACAAATAACTGTTCCTGGTAAAACTCCCATGGATTCAATTTCACATTCTTTTTTAGACATTTTGCACGTTTGGATTAGGAATGATTTGTAATACATTTTTATTGCTTTTTTCGCAATATCTCAGGATTGTAAGTATGATACTGTCAAATTGAGTAAAACATTACTTGTTGTTTTTGCAAACCTTGCCAAATGTTTCTTTCCAGTAAAACTCTTAAAGATACATATCTTCAGGCGTTATTAGACATTTTGCATGTGTATTTTTGGAATTATGTTTCAAAAACTTTCTTATTGAGTTTGACAGTATACTGTCATAGTGAATAAAACCTAATTTCTGTATTTGTGAACCTTTCCAAAATACTTGATTCTTGTAAAACTCACATAAATTCAATATTACAGGCTTTTTTTGACAGAAATTATGTTTGGTTTTGGAGTTATGTCTATAAACCTTTCATATTTAGTATGACAAATATACAGCTGTTTTGAATTACAAAACAACTTTATGTCTTTGCAAACCTTACAAATGATCATTTTTCTAGTACAACTGACAAAGATGAATATCTCCAGACATTATAAGCCATTTTGCATGTGTGGTTTATAAGTTATGTTTGAATACATTTTTATTGCTTTTTTCGCATTATCTCAGGATTGTAGAAACCTTACTGTCTTATTGAATAAAAAACTACTTTTTGCATTTGCAAGATTTTAAAAAGCATATGTTTCGATCAAAACTCCCGAAGATATATTATTTCAGGCATTATTAGCCATTTTTCATGTGTGGTTTAGAAGTTATGTTTAAATAACTGTCATATTGAGTGTTACAGTATACAATCATATTGAGTAGAACCTAATTTTTGTAGTTGCAAACCATAGAAAAACAATCTTTTTTAGTAAAACTCACATTGATTCAATATCAGAGGCATTTTTAGAAATGTTGCACATTTGGATTAGGAATTATGTTGGAATACATTTTTATTGCTTTTTTCGCATTATCTCAGGATTCTAAGATCTTTATTGTCATACTGAGTAAAAAACTACTTTGTCCATTTTCAAAATTTAAAAAAGCACATGTTTCAAGTAAAACTCTCAGAGATACATTATTTCAGGCATTATTGGCCATTTTTCATGTGTGGTTTAGAAGTTATGTTTAAATAACTGTAATATTGAGTGTTACAGTATAGAGTCATATTGAATAAAACATAATTTTTGATTTGCAAACCATATACAAATAACTGTTCCTGGTAAAACTCCCATGGATTCAATTTCACATTCTTTTTTAGACATTTTGCACGTTTGGATTAGGAATGATTTGTAATACATTTTTATTGCTTTTTTCGCATTATCTCAGGATTGTAAGTATGATACTGTCAAATTGAGTAAAACATTACTTGTTGTTTTTGCAAACCTTGCCAAATGTTTCTTTCCAGTAAAACTCTTAAAGATACATATCTTCAGGCGTTATTAGACATTTTGCATGTGTATTTTTGGAATTATGTTTCAAAAACTTTCTTATTGAGTTTGACAGTATACTGTCATAGTGAATAAAACCTAATTTCTGTATTTGTGAACCTTTCCAAAATACTTGATTCTTGTAAAACTCACAGAAATTCAATATTACAGGCTTTTTTTTGACAGAAATTATGTTTGGTTTTGGAGTTATGTCTATAAACCTTTCATATTTAGTATGACAAATATACAGCTGTTTTGAATTACAAAACAACTTTATGTCTTTGCAAACCTTACAAATGATCATTTTTCTAGTACAACTGACAAAGATGAATATCTCCAGACATTATAAGCCATTTTGCATGTGTGGTTTATAAGTTATGTTTGAATACATTTTTATTGCTTTTTTCGCATTATCTCAGGATTGTAGAAACCTTACTGTCTTATTGAATAAAAAACTACTTTTTGCATTTGCAAGATTTTAAAAAGCATATGTTTCGATCAAAACTCCCAAGATGCATTATTTCAGGCATTATTAGCCATTTTTCATGTGTGGTTTAGAAGTTATGTTTAAATAACTGTCATATTGAGTGTTACAGTATACAATCATATTGAGTAGAACCTAATTTTTGTAGTTGCAAACCATAGAAAAACAATCTTTTTTAGTAAAACTCACATTGATTCAATATCACAGGCTTTTTTAGAAATTTTGCACATTTGGATTAGGAATTATGTTGGAATACATTTTTATTGCTTTTTTCGCATTATCTCAGGATTCTAAGATCTTTATTGTCATACTGAGTAAAAAACTACTTTGTCCATTTTCAAAATTTAAAAAAGCACATGTTTCAAGTAAAACTCTCAGAGATACATTATTTCAGGCATTATTGGCCATTTTTCATGTGTGGTTTAGAAGTTATGTTTAAATAACTGTAATATTGAGTGTTACAGTATAGAGTCATATTGAATAAAACACCATTTTTGATTTGCAAACCATATACAAATAACTGTTCCTGGTAAAACTCCCATGGATTCAATTTCACATTCTTTTTTAGACATTTTGCACGTTTGGATTAGGAATGATTTGTAATACATTTTTATTGCTTTTTTCGCATTATCTCAGGATTGTAAGTATGATACTGTCAAATTGAGTAAAACATTACTTGTTGTTTTTGCAAACCTTGCCAAATGTTTCTTTCCAGTAAAACTCTTAAAGATACATATCTTCAGGCGTTATTAGACATTTTGCATGTGTATTTTTGGAATTATGTTTCAAAAACGTTCTTATTGAGTTTGACAGTATACTGTCATAGTGAATAAAACCTAATTTCTGTATTTGTGAACCTTTCCAAAATACTCGATTCTTGTAAAACTCACATAAATTCAATATTACAGGCTTTTTTTGACAGAAATTATGTTTGGTTTTGGAGTTATGTCTATAAACCTTTCATATTTAGTATGACAAATATACAGCTGTTTTGAATTACAAAACAACTTTATGTCTTTGCAAACCTTACAAATGATCATTTTTCTAGTACAACTGACAAAGATGAATATCTCCAGACATTATAAGCCATTTTGCATGTGTGGTTTATAAGTTATGTTTGAATACATTTTTATTGCTTTTTTTGCATTATCTCAGGATTGTAGGAACCTTACTGTCTTATTGAATAAAAAACTACTTTTTGGATTTGCAAGATTTTAAAAAGCATATGTTTCGATCAAAACTACCGAAGATATATTATTTCAGGCATTATTAGCCATTTTTCATGTGTGGTTTAGAAGTTATGTTTAAATAACTGTAATATTGAGTGTTACAGTATAGAGTCATATTGACTAAAACATAATTTTTGATTTGCAAACCATATACAAATAACTGTTCCTGGTAAAACTCCCATGGATTCAATTTCACATTCTTTTTTAGACATGTTGCACGTTTGGATTAGGAATGATTTGTAATACATTTTTATTGCTTTTTTCGCATTATCTCAGGATTGTAAGTATGATACTGTCAAATTGAGTAAAACATTACTTGTTGTTTTTGCAAACCTTGCCAAATGTTTCTTTCCAGTAAAACTCTTAAAGATACATATCTTCAGGCGTTATTAGACATTTTGCATGTGTATTTTTGGAATTATGTTTCAAAAACGTTCTTATTGAGTTTGACAGTATACTGTCATAGTGAATAAAACCTAATTTCTGTATTTGTGAACCTTTCCAAAATACTCGATTCTTGTAAAACTCACATAAATTCAATATTACAGGCTTTTTTTGACAGAAATTATGTTTGGTTTTGGAGTTATGTCTATAAACCTTTCATATTTAGTATGACAAATATACAGCTGTTTTGAATTACAAAACAACTTTATGTCTTTGCAAACCTTACAAATGATCATTTTTCTAGTACAACTGACAAAGATGAATATCTCCAGACATTATAAGCCATTTTGCATGTGTGGTTTATAAGTTATGTTTGAATACATTTTTATTGCTTTTTTTGCATTATCTCAGGATTGTAGGAACCTTACTGTCTTATTGAATAAAAAACTACTTTTTGGATTTGCAAGATTTTAAAAAGCATATGTTTCGATCAAAACTACCGAAGATATATTATTTCAGGCATTATTAGCCATTTTTCGTGTGTGGTTTAGAAGTTATGTTTAAATAACTGTCATATTGAGTGTTACAGTATACAATCATATTGAGTAGAACCTAATTTTTGTAGTTGCAAACCATAGAAAAACAATCTTTTTTAGTAAAACCCACATTGATTCAATATCACAGGCATTTTTAGAAATTTTGCACATTTGGATTAGGAATTATGTTGGAATACATTTTTATTGCTTTTTTCGCATTATCTCAGGATTCTAAGATCTTTATTGTCATACTGAGTAAAAAACTACTTTGTCCATTTTCAAAATTTAAAAAAGCACATGTTTCAAGTAAAACTCTCAGAGATACATTATTTCAGGCATTATTGGCCATTTTTCATGTGTGGTTTAGAAGTTATGTTTAAATAACTGTAATATTGAGTGTTACAGTATAGAGTCATATTGAATAAAACATAATTTATGATTTGCAAACCATATACAAATAACTGTTCCTGGTAAAACTCCCATGGATTCAATTTCACATTCTTTTTTAGACATTTTGCACGTTTGGATTAGGAATGATTTGTAATACATTTTTATTGCTTTTTTCGCAATATCTCAGGATTGTAAGTATGATACTGTCAAATTGAGTAAAACATTACTTGTTGTTTTTGCAAACCTTGCCAAATGTTTCTTTCCAGTAAAACTCTTAAAGATACATATCTTCAGGCGTTATTAGACATTTTGCATGTGTATTTTTGGAATTATGTTTCAAAAACTTTCTTATTGAGTTTGACAGTATACTGTCATAGTGAATAAAACCTAATTTCTGTATTTGTGAACCTTTCCAAAATACTTGATTCTTGTAAAACTCACATAAATTCAATATTACAGGCTTTTTTTGACAGAAATTATGTTTGGTTTTGGAGTTATGTCTATAAACCTTTCATATTTAGTATGACAAATATACAGCTGTTTTGAATTACAAAACAACTTTATGTCTTTGCAAACCTTACAAATGATCATTTTTCTAGTACAACTGACAAAGATGAATATCTCCAGACATTATAAGCCATTTTGCATGTGTGGTTTATAAGTTATGTTTGAATACATTTTTATTGCTTTTTTCGCATTATCTCAGGATTGTAGAAACCTTACTGTCTTATTGAATAAAAAACTACTTTTTGCATTTGCAAGATTTTAAAAAGCATATGTTTCGATCAAAACTCCCGAAGATATATTATTTCAGGCATTATTAGCCATTTTTCATGTGTGGTTTAGAAGTTATGTTTAAATAACTGTCATATTGAGTGTTACAGTATACAATCATATTGAGTAGAACCTAATTTTTGTAGTTGCAAACCATAGAAAAACAATCTTTTTTAGTAAAACTCACATTGATTCAATATCAGAGGCATTTTTAGAAATGTTGCACATTTGGATTAGGAATTATGTTGGAATACATTTTTATTGCTTTTTTCGCATTATCTCAGGATTCTAAGATCTTTATTGTCATACTGAGTAAAAAACTACTTTGTCCATTTTCAAAATTTAAAAAAGCACATGTTTCAAGTAAAACTCTCAGAGATACATTATTTCAGGCATTATTGGCCATTTTTCATGTGTGGTTTAGAAGTTATGTTTAAATAACTGTAATATTGAGTGTTACAGTATAGAGTCACATTGACTAAAACATAATTTTTGATTTGCAAACCATATACAAATAACTGTTCCTGGTAAAACTCCCATGGATTCAATTTCACATTCTTTTTTAGACATTTTGCACGTTTGGATTAGGAATGATTTGTAATACATTTTTATTGCTTTTTTCGCATTATCTCAGGATTGTAAGTATGATACTGTCAAATTGAGTAAAACATTACTTGTTGTTTTTGCAAACCTTGCCAAATGTTTCTTTCCAGTAAAACTCTTAAAGATACATATCTTCAGGCGTTATTAGACATTTTGCATGTGTATTTTTGGAATTATGTTTCAAAAACTTTCTTATTGAGTTTGACAGTATACTGTCATAGTGAATAAAACCTAATTTCTGTATTTGTGAACCTTTCCAAAATACTTGATTCTTGTAAAACTTAAATAAATTCAATATTACAGGCTTTTTTTTGACAGAAATTATGTTTGGTTTTGGAGTTATGTCTATAAACCTTTCATATTTAGTATGACAAATATACAGCTGTTTTGAATTACAAAACAACTTTATGTCTTTGCAAACCTTACAAATGATCATTTTTCTAGTACAACTGACAAAGATGAATATCTCCAGACATTATAAGCCATTTTGCATGTGTGGTTTATAAGTTATGTTTGAATACATTTTTATTGCTTTTTTCGCATTATCTCAGGATTGTAGAAACCTTACTGTCTTATTGAATAAAAAACTACTTTTTGCATTTGCAAGATTTTAAAAAGCATATGTTTCGATCAAAACTCCCGAAGATATATTATTTCAGGCATTATTAGCCATTTTTCATGTGTGGTTTAGAAGTTATGTTTAAATAACTGTCATATTGAGTGTTACAGTATACAATCATATTGAGTAGAACCTAATTTTTGTAGTTGCAAACCATAGAAAAACAATCTTTTTTAGTAAAACCCACATTGATTCAATATCACAGGCATTTTTTGAAATTTTGCACATTTGGATTAGGAATTATGTTGGAATACATTTTTATTGCTTTTTTCGCATTATCTCAGGATTCTAAGATCTTTATTGTCATACTGAGTAAAAAACTACTTTGTCCATTTTCAAAATTTAAAAAAGCACATGTTTCAAGTAAAACTCTCAGAGATACATTATTTCAGGCATTATTGGCCATTTTTCATGTGTGGTTTAGAAGTTATGTTTAAATAACTGTAATATTGAGTGTTACAGTATAGAGTCATATTGAATAAAACATAATTTTTGATTTGCAAACCATATACAAATAACTGTTCCTGGTAAAACTCCCATGGATTCAATTTCACATTCTTTTTTAGACATTTTGCACGTTTGGATTAGGAATGATTTGTAATACATTTTTATTGCTTTTTTCGCATTATCTCAGGATTGTAAGTATGATACTGTCAAATTGAGTAAAACATTACTTGTTGTTTTTGCAAACCTTGCCAAATGTTTCTTTCCAGTAAAACTCTTAAAGAGACATATCTTCAGGCGTTATTAGACATTTTGCATGTGTATTTTTGGAATTATGTTTCAAAAACTTTCTTATTGAGTTTGACAGTATACTGTCATAGTGAATAAAACCTAATTTCTGTATTTGTGAACCTTTCCAAAATACTTGATTTTTGTAAAACTCACAGAAATTCAATATTACAGGCTTTTTTTTGACAGAAATTATGTTTGGTTTTGGAGTTATGTCTATAAACCTTTCGTATTTAGTATGACAAATATACAGCTGTTTTGAATTACAAAACAACTTTATGTCTTTGCAAACCTTACAAATGATCATTTTTCTAGTACAACTGACAATTATGAATATCTCCAGACATTATAAGCCATTTTGCATGTGTGGTTTATAAGTTATGTTTGAATACATTTTTATTGCTTTTTTCGCATTATCTCAGGATTGTAGAAACCTTACTGTCTTATTGAATAAAAAACTAGTTTTTGCATTTGCAAGATTTTAAAAAGCATATTTTTCGATCAAAACTACCGAAGATATATTATTTCAGGCATTATTAGCCATTTTTCATGTGTGGTTTAGAAGTTATGTTTAAATAACTGTCATATTGAGTGTTACAGTATACAATCATATTGAGTAGAACCTAATTTTTGTAGTTGCAAACCATTGAAAAACAATCTTTTTTAGTAAAACCCACATTGATTCAATATCACAGGCATTTTTAGAAATGTTGCACATTTGGATTAGGAATTATGTTGGAATACATTTTTATTGCTTTTTTCGCATTATCTCAGGATTCTAAGATCTTTATTGTCATGCTGAGTAAAAAACTACTTGGTCCATTTTCAAAATTTAAAAAAGCACATGTTTCAAGTAAAACTCTCAGAGATACATTATTTCAGGCATTATTGGCCATTTTTCATGTGTGGTTTAGAAGTTATGTTTAAACTACTGTAATATTGAGTGTTACAGTATAGAGTCATATTGAATAAAACATAATTTTTGATTTGCAAACCATATACAAATAACTGTTGCTGGTAAAACTCCCATGGATTCAATTTCACATTCTTTTTTAGACATTTTGCACGTTTGGATTAGGAATGATTTGTAATACATTTTTATTGCTTTTTTCGCATTATCTCAGGATTGTAAGTATGATACTGTCAAATTGAGTAAAACATTACTTGTTGTTTTTGCAAACCTTGCCAAATGTTTCTTTCCAGTAAAACTCTTAAAGATACATATCTTCAGGCGTTATTAGACATTTTGCATGTGTATTTTTGGAATTATGTTTCAAAAACTTTCTTATTGAGTTTGACAGTATACTGTCATAGTGAATAAAACCTAATTTCTGTATTTGTGAACCTTTCCAAAATACTTGATTCTTGTAAAACTCACAGAAATTCAATATTACAGGCTTTTTTTTGACAGAAATTATGTTTGGTTTTGGAGTTATGTCTATAAACCTTTCATATTTAGTATGACAAATATACAGCTGTTTTGAATTACAAAACAACTTTATGTCTTTGCAAACCTTACAAATGATCATTTTTCTAGTACAACTGACAAAGATGAATATCTCCAGACATTATAAGCCATTTTGCATGTGTGGTTTATAAGTTATGTTTGAATACATTTTTATTGCTTTTTTCGCATTATCTCAGGATTGTAGAAACCTTACTGTCTTATTGAATAAAAAACTACTTTTTGCATTTGCAAGATTTTAAAAAGCATATGTTTCGATCAAAACTCCCAAGATGCATTATTTCAGGCATTATTAGCCATTTTTCATGTGTGGTTTAGAAGTTATGTTTAAATAACTGTCATATTGAGTGTTACAGTATACAATCATATTGAGTAGAACCTAATTTTTGTAGTTGCAAACCATAGAAAAACAATCTTTTTTAGTAAAACTCACATTGATTCAATATCACAGGCTTTTTTAGAAATTTTGCACATTTGGATTAGGAATTATGTTGGAATACATTTTTATTGCTTTTTTCGCATTATCTCAGGATTCTAAGATCTTTATTGTCATACTGAGTAAAAAACTACTTTGTCCATTTTCAAAATTTAAAAAAGCACATGTTTCAAGTAAAACTCTCAGAGATACATTATTTCAGGCATTATTGGCCATTTTTCATGTGTGGTTTAGAAGTTATGTTTAAATAACTGTAATATTGAGTGTTACAGTATAGAGTCATATTGAATAAAACACCATTTTTGATTTGCAAACCATATACAAATAACTGTTCCTGGTAAAACTCCCATGGATTCAATTTCACATTCTTTTTTAGACATTTTGCACGTTTGGATTAGGAATGATTTGTAATACATTTTTATTGCTTTTTTCGCATTATCTCAGGATTGTAAGTATGATACTGTCAAATTGAGTAAAACATTACTTGTTGTTTTTGCAAACCTTGCCAAATGTTTCTTTCCAGTAAAACTCTTAAAGATACATATCTTCAGGCGTTATTAGACATTTTGCATGTGTATTTTTGGAATTATGTTTCAAAAACTTTCTTATTGAGTTTGACAGTATACTGTCATAGTGAATAAAACCTAATTTCTGTATTTGTGAACCTTTCCAAAATACTTGATTTTTGTAAAACTCACAGAAATTCAATATTACAGGCTTTTTTTTGACAGAAATTATGTTTGGTTTTGGAGTTATGTCTATAAACCTTTCGTATTTAGTATGACAAATATACAGCTGTTTTGAATTACAAAACAACTTTATGTCTTTGCAAACCTTACAAATGATCATTTTTCTAGTACAACTGACAATTATGAATATCTCCAGACATTATAAGCCATTTTGCATGTGTGGTTTATAAGTTATGTTTGAATACATTTTTATTGCTTTTTTCGCATTATCTCAGGATTGTAGAAACCTTACTGTCTTATTGAATAAAAAACTAGTTTTTGCATTTGCAAGATTTTAAAAAGCATATTTTTCGATCAAAACTACCGAAGATATATTATTTCAGGCATTATTAGCCATTTTTCATGTGTGGTTTAGAAGTTATGTTTAAATAACTGTCATATTGAGTGTTACAGTATACAATCATATTGAGTAGAACCTAATTTTTGTAGTTGCAAACCATTGAAAAACAATCTTTTTTAGTAAAACCCACATTGATTCAATATCACAGGCATTTTTAGAAATTTTGCACATTTGGATTAGGAATTATGTTGGAATACATTTTTATTGCTTTTTTCGCATTATCTCAGGATTCTAAGATCTTTATTGTCATGCTGAGTAAAAAACTACTTGGTCCATTTTCAAAATTTAAAAAAGCACATGTTTCAAGTAAAACTCTCAGAGATACATTATTTCAGGCATTATTGGCCATTTTTCATGTGTGGTTTAGAAGTTATGTTTAAATAACTGTAATATTGAGTGTTACAGTATAGAGTCATATTGAATAAAACATAATTTTTGATTTGCAAACCATATACAAATAACTGTTCCTGGTAAAACTCCCATGGATTCAATTTCACATTCTTTTTTAGACATTTTGCACGTTTGGATTAGGAATGATTTGTAATACATTTTTATTGCTTTTTTCGCATTATCTCAGGATTGTAAGTATGATACTGTCAAATTGAGTAAAACATTACTTGTTGTTTTTGCAAACCTTGCCAAATGTTTCTTTCCAGTAAAACTCTTAAAGATACATATCTTCAGGCGTTATTAGACATTTTGCATGTGTATTTTTGGAATTATGTTTCAAAAACTTTCTTATTGAGTTTGACAGTATACTGTCATAGTGAATAAAACCTAATTTCTGTATTTGTGAACCTTTCCAAAATACTTGATTCTTGTAAAACTCACAGAAATTCAATATTACAGGCTTTTTTTTGACAGAAATTATGTTTGGTTTTGGAGTTATGTCTATAAACCTTTCATATTTAGTATGACAAATATACAGCTGTTTTGAATTACAAAACAACTTTATGTCTTTGCAAACCTTACAAATGATCATTTTTCTAGTACAACTGACAAAGATGAATATCTCCAGACATTATAAGCCATTTTGCATGTGTGGTTTATAAGTTATGTTTGAATACATTTTTATTGCTTTTTTCGCATTATCTCAGGATTGTAGAAACCTTACTGTCTTATTGAATAAAAAACTACTTTTTGCATTTGCAAGATTTTAAAAAGCATATGTTTCGATCAAAACTCCCAAGATGCATTATTTCAGGCATTATTAGCCATTTTTCATGTGTGGTTTAGAAGTTATGTTTAAATAACTGTCATATTGAGTGTTACAGTATACAATCATATTGAGTAGAACCTAATTTTTGTAGTTGCAAACCATAGAAAAACAATCTTTTTTAGTAAAACTCACATTGATTCAATATCACAGGCTTTTTTAGAAATTTTGCACATTTGGATTAGGAATTATGTTGGAATACATTTTTATTGCTTTTTTCGCATTATCTCAGGATTCTAAGATCTTTATTGTCATACTGAGTAAAAAACTACTTTGTCCATTTTCAAAATTTAAAAAAGCACATGTTTCAAGTAAAACTCTCAGAGATACATTATTTCAGGCATTATTGGCCATTTTTCATGTGTGGTTTAGAAGTTATGTTTAAATAACTGTAATATTGAGTGTTACAGTATAGAGTCATATTGAATAAAACACCATTTTTGATTTGCAAACCATATACAAATAACTGTTCCTGGTAAAACTCCCATGGATTCAATTTCACATTCTTTTTTAGACATTTTGCACGTTTGGATTAGGAATGATTTGTAATACCTTTTTATTGCTTTTTTCGCATTATCTCAGGATTGTAAGTATGATACTGTCAAATTGAGTAAAACATTACTTGTTGTTTTTGCAAACCTTGCCAAATGTTTCTTTCCAGTAAAACTCTTAAAGATACATATCTTCAGGCGTTATTAGACATTTTGCATGTGTATTTTTGGAATTATGTTTCAAAAACTTTCTTATTGAGTTTGACAGTATACTGTCATAGTGAATAAAACCTAATTTCTGTATTTGTGAACCTTTCCAAAATACTTGATTCTTGTAAAACTCACATAAATTCAATATTACAGGCTTTTTTTGACAGAAATTATGTTTGGTTTTGGAGTTATGTCTATAAACCTTTCAAATTTAGTATGACAAATATACAGCTGTTTTGAATTACAAAACATCTTTATGTCTTTGCAAACCTTACAAATGATCATTTTTCTAGTACAACTGACAAAGATGAATATCTCCAGACATTATAAGCCATTTTGCATGTGTGGTTTATAAGTTATGTTTGAATACATTTTTATTGCTTTTTTCGCATTATCTCAGGATTGTAGAAACCTTACTGTCTTATTGAATAAAAAACTACTTTTTGCATTTGCAAGATTTTAAAAAGCATATGTTTCGATCAAAACTCCCGAAGATGCATTATTTCAGGCATTATTAGCCATTTTTCAAGTGTGGTTTAGAAGTTATGTTTAAATAACTGTCATATTGAGTGTTACAGTATACAGTCATATTGAGTAGAACCTAATTTTTGTAGTTGCAAACCATAGAAAAACAATCTTTTTTAGTACAACTCACATTGATTCAATATCACAGGCATTTTTAGAAATTTTGCACATTTGGATTAGGAATTATGTTGGAATACATTTTTATTGCTTTTTTCGCATTATCTCAGGATTCTAAGATCTTTATTGTCATACTGAGTAAAAAACTACTTTGTCCATTTTCAAAATTTAAAAAAGCACATGTTTCAAGTAAAACTCTCAGAGATACATTATTTCAGGCAGTATTGGCCATTTTTCATGTGTGGTTTAGAAGTTATGTTTAAATAACTGTAATATTGAGTGTTACAGTATAGAGTCATATTGAATAAAACATCATTTTTGATTTGCAAACCATATACAAATAACTGTTCCTGGTAAAACTCCCATGGATTCAATTTCACATTCTTTTTTAGACATTTTGCACGTTTGGATTAGGAATGATTTGTAATACATTTTTATTGCTTTTTTCGCATTATCTCAGGATTGTAAGTATGATACTGTCAAATTGAGTAAAACATTACTTGTTGTTTTTGCAAACCTTGCCAAATGTTTCTTTCCAGTAAAACTCTTAAAGATACATATCTTCAGGCGTTATTAGACATTTTGCATGTGTATTTTTGGAATTATGTTTCAAAAACTTTCTTATTGAGTTTGACAGTATACTGTCATAGTGAATAAAACCTAATTTCTGTATTTGTGAACCTTTCCAAAATACTTGATTCTTGTAAAACTCACATAAATTCAATATTACAGGCTTTTTTTGACAGAAATTATGTTTGGTTTTGGAGTTATGTCTATAAACCTTTCATATTTAGTATGACAAATATACAGCTGTTTTGAATTACAAAACAACTTTATGTCTTTGCAAACCTTACAAATGATCATTTTTCTAGTACAACTGACAAAGATGAATATCTCCAGACATTATAAGCCATTTTGCATGTGTGGTTTATAAGTTATGTTTGAATACATTTTTATTGCTTTTTTCGCATTATCTCAGGATTGTAGAAACCTTACTGTCTTATTGAATAAAAAACTACTTTTTGCATTTGCAAGATTTTAAAAAGCATATGTTTCGATCAAAACTCCCGAAGATATATTATTTCAGGCATTATTAGCCATTTTTCATGTGTGGTTTAGAAGTTATGTTTAAATAACTGTCATATTGAGTGTTACAGTATACAATCATATTGAGTAGAACCTAATTTTTGTAGTTGCAAACCATAGAAAAACAATCTTTTTTTAGTAAAACTCACATTGATTCAATATCAGAGGCATTTTTAGAAATGTTGCACATTTGGAATAGGAATTATGTTGGAATACATTTTTATTGCTTTTTTCGCATTATCTCAGGATTCTAAGATCTTTATTGTCATACTGAGTAAAAAACTACTTTGTCCATTTTCAAAATTTAAAAAAACACATGTTTCAAGTACAACTCTCAGAGATACATTATTTCAGGCATTATTGGCCATTTTTCATGTGTGGTTTTGAAGTTATGTTTAAATAACTGTAATATTGAGTGTTACAGTATAGAGTCATATTGAATAAAACATCATTTTTGATTTGCAAACCATATAAAAATAACTGTTCCTAGTAAAACTCCCATGGATTCAATTTCACATTCTTTTTTAGACATTTTGCACGTTTGGATTAGGAATGATTTGTAATACATTTGTATTGCTTTTTTCGCATTATCTCAGGATTGTAAGTATGATACTGTCAAATTGAGTAAAACATTACTTGTTGTTTTTGCAAACCTTGCCAAATGTTTCTTTCCAGTAAAACTCTTAAAGATACATATCTTCAGGCGTTATTAGACATTTTGCATGTGTATTTTTGGAATTATGTTTCAAAAACTTTCTTATTGAGTTTGACAGTATACTGTCATAGTGAATAAAACCTAATTTCTGTATTTGTGAACCTTTCCAAAATACTTGATTCTTGTAAAACTCACATAAATTCAATATTACAGGCTTTTTTTGACAGAAATTATGTTTGGTTTTGGAGTTATGTCTATAAACCTTTCATATTTAGTATGACAAATATACAGCTGTTTTGAATTACAAAACAACTTTATGTCTTTGCAAACCTTACAAATGATCATTTTTCTAGTACAACTGACAAAGATGAATATCTCCAGACATGATAAGCCATTTTGCATGTGTGGTTTATAAGTTATGTTTGAATACATTTTTATTGCTTTTTTCGCATTATCTCAGCATTGTAGAAACCTTACTGTCTTATTGAATAAAAAACTACTTTTTGCATTTGCAAGATTTTAAAAAGCATATGTTTCGATCAAAACTCCCGAAGATATATTATTTCAGGCATTATTAGCCATTTTTCATATCTGGTTTAGAAGTTATGTTTAAATAACTGTCATATTGAGTGTTACAGTATACAATCATATTGAGTAGAACCTAATTTTTGTAGTTGCAAACCATAGAAAAACAACCTTTTTTAGTAAAACCCACATTGATTCAATATCAGAGGCATTTTTAGAAATGTTGCACATTTGGATTAGGAATTATGTTGGAATACATTTTTATTGCTTTTTTCGCATTATCTCAGGATTCTAAGATCTTTATTGTCATACTGAGTAAAAAACTACTTTGTCCATTTTCAAAATTTAAAAAAGCACATGTTTCAAGTAAAACTCTCAGAGATACATTATTTCAGGCATTATTGGCCATTTTTCATGTGTGGTTTAGAAGTTATGTTTAAATAACTGTAATATTGAGTGTTACAGTATAGAGTCATATTGACTAAAACATAATTTTTGATTTGCAAACCATATACAAATAACTGTTCCTGGTAAAACTCCCATGGATTCAATTTCACATTCTTTTTTAGACATTTTGCACGTTTGGATTAGGAATGATTTGTAATACATTTTTATTGCTTTTTTCGCATTATCTCAGGATTGTAAGTATGATACTGTCAAATTGAGTAAAACATTACTTGTTGTTTTTGCAAACCTTGCCAAATGTTTCTTTCCAGTAAAACTCTTAAAGATACATATCTTCAGGCGTTATTAGACATTTTGCATGTGTACTTTTGGAATTATGTTTCAAAAACTTTCTTATTGAGTTTGACAGTATACTGTCATAGTGAATAAAACCTAATTTCTGTATTTGTGAACCTTTCCAAAATACTTGATTCTTGTAAAACTCAAATAAATTCAATATTACAGGCTTTTTTTGACAGAAATTATGTTTGGTTTTGGAGTTATGTCTATAAACCTTTCATATTTAGTATGACAAATATACAGCTGTTTTGAATTACAAAACAACTTTATGTCTTTGCAAACCTTACAAATGATCATTTTTCTAGTACAACTGACAAAGATGAATATCTCCAGACATTATAAGCCATTTTGCATGTGTGGTTTATAAGTTATGTTTGAATACATTTTTATTGCTTTTTTCGCATTATCTCAGGATTGTAGGAACCTTACTGTCTTATTGAATAAAAAACTACTTTTTGCATTTGCAAGATTTTAAAAAGCATATGTTTCGATCAAAACTCCCGAAGATATATTATTTCAGGCATTATTAGCCATTTTTCATGTGTGGTTTAGAAGTTATGTTTAAATAACTGTCATATTGAGTGTTACAGTATACAATCATATTGAGTAGAACCTAATTTTTGTAGTTGCAAACCATAGAAAAACAATCTTTTTTAGTACAACTCACATTGATTCAATATCACAGGCATTTTTAGAAATTTTGCACATTTGGATTGGGAATTATGTTGGAATACATTTTTATTGCTTTTTTCGCATTATCTCAGGATTCTAAGATCTTTATTGTCATACTGAGTAAAAAACTACTTTGTCCATTTTCAAAATTTAAAAAAGCACATGTTTCAAGTAAAACTCTCAGAGATACATTATTTCAGGCAGTATTGGCCATTTTTCATGTGTGGTTTAGAAGTTATGTTTAAATAACTGTAATATTGAGTGTTACAGTATAGAGTCATATTGAATAAAACATCATTTTTGATTTGCAAACCATATACAAATAACTGTTCCTGGTAAAACTCCCATGGATTCAATTTCACATTCTTTTTTAGACATTTTGCACGTTTGGATTAGGAATGATTTGTAATACATTTTTATTGCTTTTTTCGCATTATCTCAGGATTGTAAGTATGATACTGTCAAATTGTGTAAAACATTACTTGTTGTTTTTGCAAACCTTGCCAAATGTTTCTTTCCAGTAAAACTCTTAAAGATACATATCTTCAGGCGTTATTAGACATTTTGCATGTGTATTTTTGGAATTATGTTTCAAAAACTTTCTTATTGAGTTTGACAGTATACTGTCATAGTGAATAAAACCTAATTTCTGTATTTGTGAACCTTTCCAAAATACTTGATTCTTGTAAAACTCACATAAATTCAATATTACAGGCTTTTTTTGACAGAAATTATGTTTGGTTTTGGAGTTATGTCTATAAACCTTTCATATTTAGTATGACAAATATACAGCTGTTTTGAATTACAAAACAACGTTATGTCTTTGCAAACCTTACAAATGCTTATTTTTCTAGTACAACTGACAAAGATGAATATCTCCAGACATTATAAGCTATTTTGCATGTGTGGTTTATAAGTTAAGTTTGAATACATTTTTATTGCTTTTTTCGCATTATCTCAGGATTGTAGAAACCTTACTGTCTTATTGAATAAAAAACTACTTTTTGCATTTGCAAGATTTTAAAAAGCATATGTTTCGATCAAAACTACCGAAGATATATTATTTCAGGCATTATTAGCCATTTTTCATGTGTGGTTTAGAAGTTATGTTTAAATTACTGTCATATTGAGTGTTACAGTATACAATCATATTGAGTAGAACCTAATTTTTGTAGTTGCAAACCATAGAAAAACAATCTTTTTTTAGTAAAACCCACATTGATTCAATATCACAGGCATTTTTAGAAATTTTGCACATTTGGATTAGGAATTATGTTGGAATACATTTTTATTGCTTTTTTCGCATTATCTCAGGATTCTAAGATCTTTATTGTCATACTGAGTAAAAAACTACTTTGTCCATTTTCAAAATTTAAAAAAGCACATGTTTCAAGTAAAACTCTCAGAGATACATTATTTCAGGCATTATTGGCCATTTTTCATGTGTGGTTTAGAAGTTATGTTTAAATAACTGTAATATTGAGTGTTACAGTATAGAGTCATATTGAATAAAACATAATTTATGATTTGCAAACCATATACAAATAACTGTTCCTGGTAAAACTCCCATGGATTCAATTTCACATTCTTTTTTAGACATTTTGCACGTTTGGATTAGGAATGATTTGTAATACATTTGTATTGCTTTTTTCGCATTATCTCAGGATTGTAAGTATGATACTGTCAAATTGAGTAAAACATTACTTGTTGTTTTTGCAAACCTTGCCAAATGTTTCTTTCCAGTAAAACTCTTAAAGAGACATATCTTCAGGCGTTATTAGACATTTTGCATGTGTATTTTTGGAATTATGTTTCAAAAACTTTCTTATTGAGTTTGACAGTATACTGTCATAGTGAATAAAACCTAATTTCTGTATTTGTGAACCTTTCCAAAATACTTGATTCTTGTAAAACTCACATAAATTCAATATTACAGGCTTTTTTTGACAGAAATTATGTTTGGTTTTGGAGTTATGTCTATAAACCTTTCATATTTAGTATGACAAATATACAGCTGTTTTGAATTACAAAACAACTTTATGTCTTTGCAAACCTTACAAATGATCATTTTTCTAGTACAACTGACAAAGATGAATATCTCCAGACATTATAAGCCATTTTGCATGTGTGGTTTATAAGTTATGTTTGAATACATTTTTATTGCTTTTTTCGCATTATCTCAGGATTGTAGGAACCTTACTGTCTTATTGAATAAAAAACTACTTTTTGCATTTGCAAGATTTTAAAAAGCATATGTTTCGATCAAAACTCCCGAAGATGCATTATTTCAGGCATTATTAGCCATTTTTCATGTGTGGTTTAGAAGTTATGTTTAAATAACTGTCATATTGAGTGTTACAGTATACAATCATATTGAGTAGAACCTAATTTTTGTAGTTGCAAACCATAGAAAAACAATCTTTTTTAGTAAAACCCACATTGATTCAATATCACAGGCATTTTTAGAAATTTTGCACATTTGGATTAGGAATTATGTTGGAATACATTTTTATTGCTTTTTTCGCATTATCTCAGGATTCTAAGATCTTTATTGTCATACTGAGTAAAAAACTACTTTGTCCATTTTCAAAATTTAAAAAAGCACATGTTTCAAGTAAAACTCTCAGAGATACATTATTTCAGGCATTATTGGCCATTTTTCATGTGTGGTTTAGAAGTTATGTTTAAATAACTGTAATATTGAGTGTTACAGTATAGAGTCATATTGAATAAAACATAATTTATGATTTGCAAACCATATACAAATAACTGTTCCTGGTAAAACTCCCATGGATTCAATTTCACATTCTTTTTTAGACATTTTGCACGTTTGGATTAGGAATGATTTGTAATACATTTTTATTGCTTTTTTCGCAATATCTCAGGATTGTAAGTATGATACTGTCAAATTGAGTAAAACATTACTTGTTGTTTTTGCAAACCTTGCCAAATGTTTCTTTCCAGTAAAACTCTTAAAGATACATATCTTCAGGCGTTATTAGACATTTTGCATGTGTATTTTTGGAATTATGTTTCAAAAACTTTCTTATTGAGTTTGACAGTATACTGTCATAGTGAATAAAACCTAATTTCTGTATTTGTGAACCTTTCCAAAATACTTGATTCTTGTAAAACTCACATAAATTCAATATTACAGGCTTTTTTTGACAGAAATTATGTTTGGTTTTGGAGTTATGTCTATAAACCTTTCATATTTAGTATGACAAATATACAGCTGTTTTGAATTACAAAACAACTTTATGTCTTTGCAAACCTTACAAATGATCATTTTTCTAGTACAACTGACAAAGATGAATATCTCCAGACATTATAAGCCATTTTGCATGTGTGGTTTATAAGTTATGTTTGAATACATTTTTATTGCTTTTTTCGCATTATCTCAGGATTGTAGAAACCTTACTGTCTTATTGAATAAAAAACTACTTTTTGCATTTGCAAGATTTTAAAAAGCATATGTTTCGATCAAAACTCCCGAAGATATATTATTTCAGGCATTATTAGCCATTTTTCATGTGTGGTTTAGAAGTTATGTTTAAATAACTGTCATATTGAGTGTTACAGTATACAATCATATTGAGTAGAACCTAATTTTTGTAGTTGCAAACCATAGAAAAACAATCTTTTTTAGTAAAACTCACATTGATTCAATATCAGAGGCATTTTTAGAAATGTTGCACATTTGGATTAGGAATTATGTTGGAATACCATTTTTATTGCTTTTTTCGCATTATCTCAGGATTCTAAGATCTTTATTGTCATACTGAGTAAAAAACTACTTTGTCCATTTTCAAAATTTAAAAAAGCACATGTTTCAAGTAAAACTCTCAGAGATACATTATTTCAGGCATTATTGGCCATTTTTCATGTGTGGTTTAGAAGTTATGTTTAAATAACTGTAATATTGAGTGTTACAGTATAGAGTCACATTGACTAAAACATAATTTTTGATTTGCAAACCATATACAAATAACTGTTCCTGGTAAAACTCCCATGGATTCAATTTCACATTCTTTTTTAGACATTTTGCACGTTTGGATTAGGAATGATTTGTAATACATTTTTATTGCTTTTTTCGCATTATCTCAGGATTGTAAGTATGATACTGTCAAATTGAGTAAAACATTACTTGTTGTTTTTGCAAACCTTGCCAAATGTTTCTTTCCAGTAAAACTCTTAAAGATACATATCTTCAGGCGTTATTAGACATTTTGCATGTGTATTTTTGGAATTATGTTTCAAAAACTTTCTTATTGAGTTTGACAGTATACTGTCATAGTGAATAAAACCTAATTTCTGTATTTGTGAACCTTTCCAAAATACTTGATTCTTGTAAAACTCAAATAAATTCAATATTACAGGCTTTTTTTTGACAGAAATTATGTTTGGTTTTGGAGTTATGTCTATAAACCTTTCATATTTAGTGTGACAAATATCCAGCTGTTTTGAAATCCAAAACAACTTTATGTCTTTGCAAACCTTACAAATGATCATTTTTCTAGTACAACTGACAAAGATGAATATCTCCAGACATTATAAGCCATTTTGCATGTGTGGTTTATAAGTTATGTTTGAATACATTTGTATTGCTTTTTTCGCATTATCTCAGGATTGTAGAAACCTTACTGTCTTATTGAATAAAAAACTACTTTTTGCATTTGCAAGATTTTAAAAAGCATATGTTTCGATCAAAACTACCGAAGATATATTATTTCAGGCATTATTAGCCATTTTTCATGTGTGGTTTAGAAGTTATGTTTAAATAACTGTCATATTGAGTGTTACAGTATACAATCATATTGAGTAGAACCTAATTTTTGTAGTTGCAAACCATAGAAAAACAATCTTTTTTAGTAAAACTCACATTGATTCAATATCACAGGCATTTTTAGAAATTTTGCACATTTGGATTAGGAATTATGTTGGAATACATTTTTATTGCTTTTTTCGCATTTTCTCAGGATTCTAAGATCTTTATTGTCATACTGAGTAAAAAACTACTTTGTCCATTTTCAAAATTTAAAAAAGCACATGTTTCAAGTAAAACTCTCAGAGATACATTATTTCAGGCATTATTGGCCATTTTTCATGTGTGGTTTAGAAGTTATGTTTAAATAACTGTAATATTGAGTGTTACAGTATAGAGTCATATTGAATAAAACATCATTTTTGATTTGCAAACCATATACAAATAACTGTTCCTGGTAAAACTCCCATGGATTCAATTTCACATTCTTTTTTAGACATTTTGCACGTTTGGATTAGGAATGATTTGTAATACATTTTTATTGCTTTTTTCGCATTATCTCAGGATTGTAAGTATGATACTGTCAAATTGAGTAAAACATTACTTGTTGTTTTTGCAAACCTTGCCAAATGTTTCTTTCCAGTAAAACTCTTAAAGATACATATCTTCAGGCGTTATTAGACATTTTGCATGTGTATTTTTGGAATTATGTTTCAAAAACTTTCTTATTGAGTTTGACAGTATACTGTCATAGTGAATAAAACCTAATTTCTGTATTTGTGAACCTTTCCAAAATACTTGATTCTTGTAAAACTCACATAAATTCAATATTACAGGCTTTTTTTGACAGAAATTATGTTTGGTTTTGGAGTTATGTCTATAAACCTTTCATATTTAGTATGACAAATATACAGCTGTTTTGATTTACAAAACAACTTTATGTCCTTGCAAACCTTACAAATGATCATTTTTCTAGTACAACTGACAATTATGAATATCTCCAGACATTATAAGCCATTTTGCATGTGTGGTTTATAAGTTATGTTTGAATACATTTTTATTGCTTTTTTCGCATTATCTCAGGATTGTAGAAACCTTACTGTCTTATTGAATAAAAAACTAGTTTTTGCATTTGCAAGATTTTAAAAAGCATATTTTTCGATCAAAACTACCGAAGATATATTATTTCAGGCATTATTAGCCATTTTTCATGTGTGGTTTAGAAGTTATGTTTAAATAACTGTCATATTGAGTGTTACAGTATACAATCATATTGAGTAGAACCTAATTTTTGTAGTTGCAAACCATTGAAAAACAATCTTTTTTAGTAAAACCCACATTGATTCAATATCACAGGCATTTTTAGAAATTTTGCACATTTGGATTAGGAATTATGTTGGAATACATTTTTATTGCTTTTTTCGCATTATCTCAGGATTCTAAGATCTTTATTGTCATGCTGAGTAAAAAACTACTTGGTCCATTTTCAAAATTTAAAAAAGCACATGTTTCAAGTAAAACTCTCAGAGATACATTATTTCAGGCATTATTGGCCATTTTTCATGTGTGGTTTAGAAGTTATGTTTAAATAACTGTAATATTGAGTGTTACAGTATAGAGTCATATTGAATAAAACATAATTTTTGATTTGCAAACCATATACAAATAACTGTTCCTGGTAAAACTCCCATGGATTCAATTTCACATTCTTTTTTAGACATTTTGCACGTTTGGATTAGGAATGATTTGTAATACATTTGTATTGCTTTTTTCGCATTATCTCAGGATTGTAAGTATGATACTGTCAAATTGAGTAAAACATTACTTGTTGTTTTTGCAAACCTTGCCAAATGTTTCTTTCCAGTAAAACTCTTAAAGATACATATCTTCAGGCGTTATTAGACATTTTGCATGTGTATTTTTGGAATGATGTTTCAAAAACTTTCTTATTGAGTTTGACAGTATACTGTCATAGTGAATAAAACCTAATTTCTGTATTTGTGAACCTTTCCAAAATACTTGATTCTTGTAAAACTCACAGAAATTCAATATTACAGGCTTTTTTTTGACAGAAATTATGTTTGGTTTTGGAGTTATGTCTATAAACCTTTCATATTTAGTATGACAAATATACAGCTGTTTTGAATTACAAAACAACTTTATGTCTTTGCAAACCTTACAAATGATCATTTTTCTAGTACAACTGACAAAGATGAATATCTCCAGACATTATAAGCCATTTTGCATGTGTGGTTTATAAGTTATGTTTGAATACATTTTTATTGCTTTTTTCGCATTATCTCAGGATTGTAGAAACCTTACTGTCTTATTGAATAAAAAACTACTTTTTGCATTTGCAAGATTTTAAAAAGCATATGTTTCGATCAAAACTCCCAAGATGCATTATTTCAGGCATTATTAGCCATTTTTCATGTGTGGTTTAGAAGTTATGTTTAAATAACTGTCATATTGAGTGTTACAGTATACAATCATATTGAGTAGAACCTAATTTTTGTAGTTGCAAACCATAGAAAAACAATCTTTTTTAGTAAAACTCACATTGATTCAATATCACAGGCTTTTTTAGAAATTTTGCACATTTGGATTAGGAATTATGTTGGAATACATTTTTATTGCTTTTTTCGCATTATCTCAGGATTCTAAGATCTTTATTGTCATACTGAGTAAAAAACTACTTTGTCCATTTTCAAAATTTAAAAAAGCACATGTTTCAAGTAAAACTCTCAGAGATACATTATTTCAGGCATTATTGGCCATTTTTCATGTGTGGTTTAGAAGTTATGTTTAAATAACTGTAATATTGAGTGTTACAGTATAGAGTCATATTGAATAAAACATCATTTTTGATTTGCAAACCATATACAAATAACTGTTCCTGGTAAAACTCCCATGGATTCAATTTCACATTCTTTTTTAGACATTTTGCACGTTTGGATTAGGAATGATTTGTAATACATTTTTATTGCTTTTTTCGCATTATCTCAGGATTGTAAGTATGATACTGTCAAATTGAGTAAAACATTACTTGTTGTTTTTGCAAACCTTGCCAAATGTTTCTTTCCAGTAAAACTCTTAAAGATACATATCTTCAGGCGTTATTAGACATTTTGCATGTGTATTTTTGGAATTATGTTTCAAAAACTTTCTTATTGAGTTTGACAGTATACTGTCATAGTGAATAAAACCTAATTTCTGTATTTGTGAACCTTTCCAAAATACTTGATTCTTGTAAAACTCACATAAATTCAATATTACAGGCTTTTTTTTGACAGAAATTATGTTTGGTTTTGGAGTTATGTCTATAAACCTTTCATATTTAGTATGACAAATATACAGCTGTTTTGAATTACAAAACAACTGTATGTCTTTGCAAACCTTACATATGATCATTTTTCTAGTACAACTGACAAAGATGAATATCTCCAGACATTATAAGCCATTTTGCATGTGTGGTTTATAAGTTATGTTTGAATACATTTTTATTGCTTTTTTCGCATTATCTCAGGATTGTAGAAACCTTACTGTCTTATTGAATAAAAAACTACTTTTTGCATTTGCAAGATTTTAAAAAGCATATGTTTCGATCAAAACTCCCGAAGATGCATTATTTCAGGCATTATTAGCCATTTTTCATGTGTGGTTTAGAAGTTATGTTTAAATAACTGTCATATTGAGTGTTACAGTATACAATCATATTGAGTAGAATCTAATTTTTGTAGTTGCAAACCATAGAAAAACAATCTTTTTTAGTAAAACTCACATTGATTCAATATCACAGGCATTTTTAGAAATGTTGCACATTTGGATTAGGAATTATGTTGGAATACATCTTTATTGCTTTTTTCGCATTATCTCAGGATTCTAAGATCTTTATTGTCACACTGAGTAAAAAACTACTTTGTCCATTTTCAAAATTTAAAAAAGCACATGTTTCAAGTAAAACTCTCAGAGATACATTATTTCAGGCATTATTGGCCATTTTTCATGTGTGGTTTAGAAGTTATGTTTAAATAACTGTAATATTGAGTGTTACAGTATAGAGTCATATTGAATAAAACATCATTTTTGATTTGCAAACCATATACAAATAACTGTTCCTGGTAAAACTCCCATGGATTCAATTTCACATTCTTTTTTAGACATTTTGCACGTTTGGATTAGGAATGATTTGTAATACATTTTTATTGCTTTTTTTGCATTATCTCAGGATTGTAAGTATGATACTGTCAAATTGAGTAAAACATTACTTGTTGTTTTTGCAAACCTTGCCAAATGTTTCTTTCCAGTAAAACTCTTAAAGATACACATCTTCAGGCGTTATTAGACATTTTGCATGTGTATTTTTGGAATTATGTTTCAAAAACTTTCTTATTGAGTTTGACAGTATACTGTCATAGTGAATAAAACCTAATTTCTGTATTTGTGAACCTTTCCAAAATACTTGATTCTTGTAAAACTCACATAAATTCAATATTACAGGCTTTTTTTGACAGAAATTATGTTTGGTTTTGGAGTTATGTCTATAAACCTTTCATATTTAGTATGACAAATATACAGCTGTTTTGAATTACAAAACAACTTTATGTCTTTGCAAACCTTACAAATGATCATTTTTCTAGTACAACTGACAAAGATGAATATCTCCAGACATTATAAGCCATTTTGCATGTGTGGTTTATAAGTTATGTTTGAATACATTTTTATTGCTTTTTTCGCATTATCTCAGGATTGTAGAAACCTTACTGTCTTATTGAATAAAAAACTACTTTTTGCATTTGCAAGATTTTAAAAAGCATATGTTTCGATCAAAACTCCCGAAGATGCATTATTTCAGGCCTTATTAGCCATTTTTCATGTGTGGTTTAGAAGTTATGTTTAAATAACTGTCATATTGAGTGTTACAGTATACAATCATATTGAGTAGAACCTAATTTTTGTAGTTGCAAACCATAGAAAAACAATCATTTTTAGTAAAACTCACATTGATTCAATATCACAGGCATTTTTAGAAATTTTGCACATTTCGATTAGGAATTATGTTGGAATACATTTTTATTGCTTTTTTCGCATTATCTCAGGATTCTAAGATCTTTATTGTCATACTGAGTAAAAAACTACTTTGTCCATTTTCAAAATTTAAAAAAGCACATGTTTCAAGTAAAACTCTCAGAGATACATTATTTCAGGCATTATTGGCCATTTTTCATGTGTGGTTTAGAAGTTATGTTTAAATAACTGTAATATTGAGTGTTACAGTATAGAGTCATATTGAATAAAACATCATTTTTGATTTGCAAACCATATACAAATAACTGTTCCTGGTAAAACTCCCATGGATTCAATTTCACATTCTTTTTTAGACATTTTGCACGTTTGGATTAGGAATGATTTGTAATACATTTTTATTGCTTTTTTCGCATTATCTCAGGATTGTAAGTATGATACTGTCAAATTGAGTAAAACATTACTTGTTGTTTTTGCAAACCTTGCCAAATGTTTCTTTCCAGTAAAACTCTTAAAGATACACATCTTCAGGCGTTATTAGACATTTTGCATGTGTATTTTTGGAATTATGTTTCAAAAACTTTCTTATTGAGTTTGACAGTATACTGTCATAGTGAATAAAACCTAATTTCTGTATTTGTGAACCTTTCCAAAATACTTGATTCTTGTAAAACTCACAGAAATTCAATATTACAGGCTTTTTTTTGACAGAAATTATGTTTGGTTTTGGAGTTATGTCTATAAACCTTTCGTATTTAGTATGACAAATATACAGCTGTTTTGAATTACAAAACAACTTTATGTCTTTGCAAACCTTACAAATGATCATTTTTCTAGTACAACTGACAATTATGAATATCTCCAGACATTATAAGCCATTTTGCATGTGTGGTTTATAAGTTATGTTTGAATACATTTTTATTGCTTTTTTCGCATTATATCAGGATTGTAGAAACCTTACTGTCTTATTGAATAAAAAACTACTTTTTGCATTTGCAAGATTTTAAAAAGCATATTTTTCGATCAAAACTACCGAAGATATATTATTTCAGGCATTATTAGCCATTTTTCATGTGTGGTTTAGAAGTTATGTTTAAATAACTGTCATATTGAGTGTTACAGTATACAATCATATTGAGTAGAACCTAATTTTTGTAGTTGCAAACCATTGAAAAACAATCTTTTTTAGTAAAACCCACATTGATTCAATATCACAGGCATTTTTAGAAATTTTGCACATTTGGATTAGGAATTATGTTGGAATACATTTTTATTGCTTTTTTCGCATTATCTCAGGATTCTAAGATCTTTATTGTCATGCTGAGTAAAAAACTACTTTGTCCATTTTCAAAATTTAAAAAAGCACATGTTTCAAGTAAAACTCTCAGAGATACATTATTTCCGGCATTATTGGCCATTTTTCATGTGTGGTTTAGAAGTTATGTTTAAATAACTGTAATATTGAGTGTTACAGTATAGAGTCATATTGACTAAAACATAATTTTTGATTTGCAAACCATATACAAATAACTGTTCCTGGTAAAACTCCCATGGATTCAATTTCACATTCTTTTTTAGACATTTTGCACGTTTGGATTAGGAATGATTTGTAATACATTTGTATTGCTTTTTTCGCATTATCTCAGGATTGTAAGTATGATACTGTCAAATTGAGTAAAACATTACTTGTTGTTTTTGCAAACCTTGCCAAATGTTTCTTTCCAGTAAAACTCTTAAAGATACATATCTTCAGGCGTTATTAGACATTTTGCATGTGTATTTTTGGAATGATGTTTCAAAAACTTTCTTATTGAGTTTGACAGTATACTGTCATAGTGAATAAAACCTAATTTCTGTATTTGTGAACCTTTCCAAAATACTTGATTCTTGTAAAACTCACAGAAATTCAATATTACAGGCTTTTTTTTGACAGAAATTATGTTTGGTTTTGGAGTTATGTCTATAAACCTTTCATATTTAGTATGACAAATATACAGCTGTTTTGAATTACAAAACAACTTTATGTCTTTGCAAACCTTACAAATGATCATTTTTCTAGTACAACTGACAAAGATGAATATCTCCAGACATTATAAGCCATTTTGCATGTGTGGTTTATAAGTTATGTTTGAATACATTTTTATTGCTTTTTTCGCATTATCTCAGGATTGTAGAAACCTTACTGTCTTATTGAATAAAAAACTACTTTTTGCATTTGCAAGATTTTAAAAAGCATATGTTTCGATCAAAACTCCCAAGATGCATTATTTCAGGCATTATTAGCCATTTTTCATGTGTGGTTTAGAAGTTATGTTTAAATAACTGTCATATTGAGTGTTACAGTATACAATCATATTGAGTAGAACCTAATTTTTGTAGTTGCAAACCATAGAAAAACAATCTTTTTTAGTAAAACTCACATTGATTCAATATCACAGGCTTTTTTAGAAATTTTGCACATTTGGATTAGGAATTATGTTGGAATACATTTTTATTGCTTTTTTCGCATTATCTCAGGATTCTAAGATCTTTATTGTCATACTGAGTAAAAAACTACTTTGTCCATTTTCAAAATTTAAAAAAGCACATGTTTCAAGTAAAACTCTCAGAGATACATTATTTCAGGCATTATTGGCCATTTTTCATGTGTGGTTTAGAAGTTATGTTTAAATAACTGTAATATTGAGTGTTACAGTATAGAGTCATATTGAATAAAACATCATTTTTGATTTGCAAACCATATACAAATAACTGTTCCTGGTAAAACTCCCATGGATTCAATTTCACATTCTTTTTTAGACATTTTGCACGTTTGGATTAGGAATGATTTGTAATACATTTTTATTGCTTTTTTCGCATTATCTCAGGATTGTAAGTATGATACTGTCAAATTGAGTAAAACATTACTTGTTGTTTTTGCAAACCTTGCCAAATGTTTCTTTCCAGTAAAACTCTTAAAGATACATATCTTCAGGCGTTATTAGACATTTTGCATGTGTATTTTTGGAATTATGTTTCAAAAACTTTCTTATTGAGTTTGACAGTATACTGTCATAGTGAATAAAACCTAATTTCTGTATTTGTGAACCTTTCCAAAATACTTGATTCTTGTAAAACTCACATAAATTCAATATTACAGGCTTTTTTTTGACAGAAATTATGTTTGGTTTTGGAGTTATGTCTATAAACCTTTCATATTTAGTATGACAAATATACAGCTGTTTTGAATTACAAAACAACTGTATGTCTTTGCAAACCTTACATATGATCATTTTTCTAGTACAACTGACAAAGATGAATATCTCCAGACATTATAAGCCATTTTGCATGTGTGGTTTATAAGTTATGTTTGAATACATTTTTATTGCTTTTTTCGCATTATCTCAGGATTGTAGAAACCTTACTGTCTTATTGAATAAAAAACTACTTTTTGCATTTGCAAGATTTTAAAAAGCATATGTTTCGATCAAAACTCCCGAAGATGCATTATTTCAGGCATTATTAGCCATTTTTCATGTGTGGTTTAGAAGTTATGTTTAAATAACTGTCATATTGAGTGTTACAGTATACAATCATATTGAGTAGAATCTAATTTTTGTAGTTGCAAACCATAGAAAAACAATCTTTTTTAGTAAAACTCACATTGATTCAATATCACAGGCATTTTTAGAAATGTTGCACATTTGGATTAGGAATTATGTTGGAATACATCTTTATTGCTTTTTTCGCATTATCTCAGGATTCTAAGATCTTTATTGTCACACTGAGTAAAAAACTACTTTGTCCATTTTCAAAATTTAAAAAAAGCACATGTTTCAAGTAAAACTCTCAGAGATACATTATTTCAGGCATTATTGGCCATTTTTCATGTGTGGTTTAGAAGTTATGTTTAAATAACTGTAATATTGAGTGTTACAGTATAGAGTCATATTGAATAAAACATCATTTTTGATTTGCAAACCATATACAAATAACTGTTCCTGGTAAAACTCCCATGGATTCAATTTCACATTCTTTTTTAGACATTTTGCACGTTTGGATTAGGAATGATTTGTAATACATTTTTATTGCTTTTTTTGCATTATCTCAGGATTGTAAGTATGATACTGTCAAATTGAGTAAAACATTACTTGTTGTTTTTGCAAACCTTGCCAAATGTTTCTTTCCAGTAAAACTCTTAAAGATACACATCTTCAGGCGTTATTAGACATTTTGCATGTGTATTTTTGGAATTATGTTTCAAAAACTTTCTTATTGAGTTTGACAGTATACTGTCATAGTGAATAAAACCTAATTTCTGTATTTGTGAACCTTTCCAAAATACTTGATTCTTGTAAAACTCACATAAATTCAATATTACAGGCTTTTTTTGACAGAAATTATGTTTGGTTTTGGAGTTATGTCTATAAACCTTTCATATTTAGTATGACAAATATACAGCTGTTTTGAATTACAAAACATCTTTATGTCTTTGCAAACCTTACAAATGATCATTTTTCTAGTACAACTGACAAAGATGAATATCTCCAGACATTATAAGCCATTTTGCATGTGTGGTTTATAAGTTATGTTTGAATACATTTTTATTGCTTTTTTCGCATTATCTCAGGATTGTAGAAACCTTACTGTCTTATTGAATAAAAAACTACTTTTTGCATTTGCAAGATTTTAAAAAGCATATGTTTCGATCAAAACTCCCGAAGATGCATTATTTCAGGCCTTATTAGCCATTTTTCATGTGTGGTTTAGAAGTTATGTTTAAATAACTGTCATATTGAGTGTTACAGTATACAATCATATTGAGTAGAACCTAATTTTTGTAGTTGCAAACCATAGAAAAACAATCATTTTTAGTAAAACTCACATTGATTCAATATCACAGGCATTTTTAGAAATTTTGCACATTTCGATTAGGAATTATGTTGGAATACATTTTTATTGCTTTTTTCGCATTATCTCAGGATTCTAAGATCTTTATTGTCATACTGAGTAAAAAACTACTTTGTCCATTTTCAAAATTTAAAAAAGCACATGTTTCAAGTAAAACTCTCAGAGATACATTATTTCAGGCATTATTGGCCATTTTTCATGTGTGGTTTAGAAGTTATGTTTAAATAACTGTAATATTGAGTGTTACAGTATAGAGTCATATTGAATAAAACATCATTTTTGATTTGCAAACCATATACAAATAACTGTTCCTGGTAAAACTCCCATGGATTCAATTTCACATTCTTTTTTAGACATTTTGCACGTTTGGATTAGGAATGATTTGTAATACATTTTTATTGCTTTTTTCGCATTATCTCAGGATTGTAAGTATGATACTGTCAAATTGAGTAAAACATTACTTGTTGTTTTTGCAAACCTTGCCAAATGTTTCTTTCCAGTAAAACTCTTAAAGATACACATCTTCAGGCGTTATTAGACATTTTGCATGTGTATTTTTGGAATTATGTTTCAAAAACTTTCTTATTGAGTTTGACAGTATACTGTCATAGTGAATAAAACCTAATTTCTGTATTTGTGAACCTTTCCAAAATACTTGATTCTTGTAAAACTCACAGAAATTCAATATTACAGGCTTTTTTTTGACAGAAATTATGTTTGGTTTTGGAGTTATGTCTATAAACCTTTCGTATTTAGTATGACAAATATACAGCTGTTTTGAATTACAAAACAACTTTATGTCTTTGCAAACCTTACAAATGATCATTTTTCTAGTACAACTGACAATTATGAATATCTCCAGACATTATAAGCCATTTTGCATGTGTGGTTTATAAGTTATGTTTGAATACATTTTTATTGCTTTTTTCGCATTATCTCAGGATTGTAGAAACCTTACTGTCTTATTGAATAAAAAACTACTTTTTGCATTTGCAAGATTTTAAAAAGCATATTTTTCGATCAAAACTACCGAAGATATATTATTTCAGGCATTATTAGCCATTTTTCATGTGTGGTTTAGAAGTTATGTTTAAATAACTGTCATATTGAGTGTTACAGTATACAATCATATTGAGTAGAACCTAATTTTTGTAGTTGCAAACCATTGAAAAACAATCTTTTTTAGTAAAACCCACATTGATTCAATATCACAGGCATTTTTAGAAATTTTGCACATTTGGATTAGGAATTATGTTGGAATACATTTTTATTGCTTTTTTCGCATTATCTCAGGATTCTAAGATCTTTATTGTCATGCTGAGTAAAAAACTACTTTGTCCATTTTCAAAATTTAAAAAAGCACATGTTTCAAGTAAAACTCTCAGAGATACATTATTTCAGGCATTATTGGCCATTTTTCATGTGTGGTTTAGAAGTTATGTTTAAATAACTGTAATATTGAGTGTTACAGTATAGAGTCATATTGAATAAAACATAATTTTTGATTTGCAAACCATATACAAATAACTGTTCCTGGTAAAACTCCCATGGATTCAATTTCACATTCTTTTTTAGACATTTTGCACGTTTGGATTAGGAATGATTTGTAATACATTTTTATTGCTTTTTTCGCATTATCTCAGGATTGTAAGTATGATACTGTCAAATTGAGTAAAACATTACTTGTTGTTTTTGCAAACCTTGCCAAATGTTTCTTTCCAGTAAAACTCTTAAAGATACATATCTTCAGGCGTTATTAGACATTTTGCATGTGTATTTTTGGAATTATGTTTCAAAAACTTTCTTATTGAGTTTGACAGTATACTGTCATAGTGAATAAAACCTAATTTCTGTATTTGTGAACCTTTCCAAAATACTTGATTCTTGTAAAACTCACAGAAATTCAATATTACAGGCTTTTTTTTGACAGAAATGATGTTTGGTTTTGGAGTTATGTCTATAAACCTTTCATATTTAGTATGACAAATATACAGCTGTTTTGAATTACAAAACAACTTTATGTCTTTGCAAACCTTACAAATGATCATTTTTCTAGTACAACTGACAAAGATGAATATCTCCAGACATTATAAGCCATTTTGCATGTGTGATTTATAAGTTATGTTTGAATACATTTTTATTGCTTTTTTCGCATTATCTCAGGATTGTAGAAACCTTACTGTCTTATTGAATAAAAAACTACTTTTTGCATTTGCAAGATTTTAAAAAGCATATGTTTCGATCAAAACTCCCGAAGATGCATTATTTCAGGCATTATTAGCCATTTTTCATGTGTGGTTTAGAAGTTATGTTTAAATAACTGTCATATTGAGTGTTACAGTATACAATCATATTGAGTAGAACCTAATTTTTGTAGTTGCAAACCATAGAAAAACAATCGTTTATAGTAAAACTCACATTGATTCAATATCACAGGCATTTTTAGAAATTTTGCACATTTGGATTAGGAATTATGTTGGAATACATTTTTATTGCTTTTTTCGCATTATCTCAGGATTCTAAGATCTTTATTGTCATACTGAGTAAAAAACTACTTTGTCCATTTTCAAAATTTAAAAAAGCACATGTTTCAAGTACAACTCTCAGAGATACATTATTTCAGGCATTATTGGCCATTTTTCATGTGTGGTTTTGAAGTTATGTTTAAATAACTGTAATATTGAGTGTTACAGTATAGAGTCATATTGAATAAAACATCATTTTTGATTTGCAAACAATATAAAAATAACTGTTCCTAGTAAAACTCCCATAGATTCAATTTCACATTCTTTTTTAGACATTTTGCACGTTTGGATTAGGAATGATTTGTAATACATTTGTTTTGCTTTTTTCGCATTATCTCAGGATTGTAAGTATGATACTGTCAAATTGAGTAAAACATTACTTGTTGTTTTTGCAAACCTTGCCAAATGTTTCTTTCCAGTAAAACTCTTAAAGATACATATCTTCAGGCGTTATTAGACATTTTGCATGTGTATTTTTGGAATTATGTTTCAAAAACTTTCTTATTGAGTTTGACAGTATACTGTCATAGTGAATAAAACCTAATTTCTGTATTTGTGAACCTTTCCAAAATACTTGATTCTTGTAAAACTCACATAAATTCAATATTACAGGCTTTTTTTGACAGAAATTATGTTTGGTTTTGGAGTTATGTCTATAAACCTTTCATATTTAGTATGACAAATATACAGCTGTTTTGAATTACAAAACAACGTTATGTCTTTGCAAACCTTACAAATGATCATTTTTCTAGTACAACTTACAAAGATGAATATCTCCAGACATTATAAGCCATTTTGCATGTGTGGTTTATAAGTTATGTTTGAATACATTTTTATTGCTTTTTTCGCATTATCTCAGGATTGTAGAAACCTTACTGTCTTATTGAATAAAAAACTACTTTTTGCATTTGCAAGATTTTAAAAAGCATATGTTTCGATCAAAACTCCCGAAGATATATTATTTCAGGCATTATTAGCCATTTTTCATGTGTGGTTTAGAAGTTATGTTTAAATAACTGTCATATTGAGTGTTACAGTATACAATCATATTGAGTAGAACCTAATTTTTGTAGTTGCAAACCATAGAAAAACAATCTTTTTTAGTAAAACTCACATTGATTCAATATCAGAGGCATTTTTAGAAATGTTGCACATTTGGATTAGGAATTATGTTGGAATACATTTTTATTGCTTTTTTCGCATTATCTCAGGATTCTAAGATCTTTATTGTCATACGGAGTAAAAAACTACTTTGTCCATTTTCAAAATTTAAAAAAGCACATGTTTCAAGTAAAACTCTCAGAGATACATTATTTCCGGCATTATTGGCCATTTTTCATGTGTGGTTTAGAAGTTATGTTTAAATAACTGTAATATTGAGTGTTACAGTATAGAGTCATATTGACTAAAACATAATTTTTGATTTGCAAACCATATAAAAATAACTGTTCCTGGTAAAACTCCCATGGATTCAATTTCACATTCTTTTTTAGACATTTTGCACGTTTGGATTAGGAATGATTTGTAATACATTTTTATTGCTTTTTTCGCATTATCTCAGGATTGTAAGTATGATACTGTCAAATTGAGTAAAACATTACTTGTTGTTTTTGCAAACCTTGCCAAATGTTTCTTTCCAGTAAAACTATTAAAGATACATATCTTCAGGCGTTATTAGACATTTTGCATGTGTATTTTTGGAATTATGTTTCAAAAACCTTCTTATTGAGTTTGACAGTATACTGTCATAGTGAATAAAACCTAATTTCTGTATTTGTGAACCTTTCCAAAATACTTGATTCTTGTAAAACTCAAAATAAATTCAATATTACAGGCTTTTTTTTGTCAGAAATTATGTTTGGTTTTGGAGTTATGTTTATAAACCTTTCATATTTAGTATGACAAATATACAGCTGTTTTGAATTACAAAACAACTTTATGTCTTTGCAAACCTTACAAATGATCATTTTTCTAGTACAAATGACAAAGATGAATATCTCCAGACATTATAAGCCATTTTGCATGTGTGGTTTATAAGTTATGTTTGAATACATTTTTATTGCTTTTTTCGCATTATCTCAGGATTGTATGAACCTTACTGTCTTATTGAATAAAAAACTACTTTTTGCATTTGCAAGATTTTAAAAAGCATATGTTTCGATCAAAACTCCTGAAGATGCATTATTTCAGGCATCATTAGCCATTTTTCATGTGTGGTTTAGAAGTTATGTTTAAATAACTGTCATATTGAGTGTTACAGTATACAATCATATTGAGTAGAACCCAATTTTTGTAGTTGCGAACCATAGAAAAACAATCTTTTTTAGTACAACTCACATTGATTCAATATCACAGGCATTTTTAGAAATTTTGCACATTTGGATTAGGAATTATGTTGGAATACATTTTTATTGCTTTTTTCGCATTATCTCAGGATTCTAAGATCTTTATTGTCATACTGAGTAAAAAACTACTTTGTCCATTTTCAAAATTTAAAAAAGCACATGTTTCAAGTAAAACTCTCAGAGATACATTATTTCAGGCAGTATTGGCCATTTTTCATGTGTGGTTTAGAAGATATGTTTAAATAACTGTAATATTGAGTGTTACAGTATAGAGTCATATTGAATAAAACATCATTTTTGATTTGCAAACCATATACAAATAACTGTTCCTGGTAAAACTCCCATGGATTCAATTTCACATTCTTTTTTAGACATTTTGCACGTTTGGATTAGGAATGATTTGTAATACATTTTTATTGCTTTTTTCGCATTATCTCAGGATTGTAAGTATGATACTGTCAAATTGAGTAAAACATTACTTGTTGTTTTTGCAAACCTTGCCAAATGTTTCTTTCCAGTAAAACTCTTAAAGATACATATCTTCAGGCGTTATTAGACATTTTGCATGTGTATTTTTGGAATTATGTTTCAAAAACTTTCTTATTGAGTTTGACAGTATACTGTCATAGTGAATAAAACCTAATTTCTGTATTTGTGAACCTTTCCAAAATACTTGATTCTTGTAAAACTCACATAAATTCAATATTACAGGCTTTTTTTGACAGAAATTATGTTTGGTTTTGGAGTTATGTCTATAAACCTTTCATATTTAGTATGACAAATATACAGCTGTTTTGAATTACAAAACAACTTTATGTCTTTGCAAACCTTACAAATGATCATTTTTCTAGTACAACTTACAAAGATGAATATCTCCAGACATTATAAGCCATTTTGCATGTGTGGTTTATAAGTTATGTTTGAATACATTTTTATTGCTTTTTTCGCATTATCTCAGGATTGTAGAAACCTTACTGTCTTATTGAATAAAAAACTACTTTTTGCATTTGCAAGATTTTAAAAAGCATATGTTTCGATCAAAACTCCCGAAGATATATTATTTCAGGCATTATTAGCCATTTTTCATGTGTGGTTTAGAAGTTATGTTTAAATAACTGTCATATTGAGTGTTACAGTACACAATCATATTGAGTAGAACCTAATTTTTGTAGTTGCAAACCATAGAAAAACAATCTTTTTTAGTAAAACTCACATTGATTCAATATCAGAGGCATTTTTAGAAATGTTGCACATTTGGATTAGGAATTATGTTGGAATACATTTTTATTGCTTTTTTCGCATTATCTCAGGATTCTAAGATCTTTATTGTCATACGAAGTAAAAAACTACTTTGTCCATTTTCAAAATTTAAAAAAGCACATGTTTCAAGTAAAACTCTCAGAGATACATTATTTCCGGCATTATTGGCCATTTTTCATGTGTGGTTTAGAAGTTATGTTTAAATAACTGTAATATTGAGTGTTACAGTATAGAGTCATATTGACTAAAACATAATTTTTGATTTGCAAACCATATACAAATAACTGTTCCTGGTAAAACTCCCATGGATTCAATTTCACATTCTTTTTTAGACATTTTGCACGTTTGGATTAGGAATGATTTGTAATACATTTTTATTGCTTTTTTCGCATTATCTCAGGATTGTAAGTATGATACTGTCAAATTGAGTAAAACATTACTTGTTGTTTTTGCAAACCTTGCCAAATGTTTCTTTCCAGTAAAACTCTTAAAGATACATATCTTCAGGCGTTATTAGACATTTTGCATGTGTATTTTTGGAATTATGTTTCAAAAACGTTCTTATTGAGTTTGACAGTATACTGTCATAGTGAATAAAACCTAATTTCTGTATTTGTGAACCTTTCCAAAATACTTGATTCTTGTAAAACTCACATAAATTCAATATTACAGGCTTTTTTTGACAGAAATTATGTTTGGTTTTGGAGTTATGTCTATAAACCTTTCATATTTAGTATGACAAATATACAGCTGTTTTGAATTACAAAACAACTTTATGTCTTTGCAAACCTTACAAATGATCATTTTTCTAGTACAACTGACAAAGATGAATATCTCCAGACATTATAAGCCATTTTGCATGTGTGGTTTATAAGTTATGTTTGAATACATTTTTATTGCTTTTTTCGCATTATCTCAGGATTGTAGGAACCTTACTGTCTTATTGAATAAAAAACTACTTTTTGCATTTGCAAGATTTTAAAAAGCATATGTTTCGATCAAAACTCCCGAAGATATATTATTTCAGGCATTATTAGCCATTTTTCATGTGTGGTTTAGAAGTTATGTTTAAATAACTGTCATATTGAGTGTTACAGTATACAATCATATTGAGTAGAACCTAATTTTTGTAGTTGCAAACCATAGAAAAACAATCTTTTTTAGTAAAACTCACATTGATTCAATATCAGAGACATTTTTAGAAATGTTGCACATTTGGAATAGGAATTATGTTGGAATACATTTTTATTGCTTTTTTCGCATTATCTCAGGATTCTAAGATCTTTATTGTCATACTGAGTAAAAAACTACTTTGTCCATTTTCAAAATTTAAAAAAGCACATGTTTCAAGTACAACTCTCAGAGATACATTATTTCAGGCATTATTGGCCATTTTTCATGTGTGGTTTTGAAGTTATGTTTAAATAACTGTAATATTGAGTGTTACAGTATAGAGTCATATTGAATAAAACATCATTTTTGATTTGCAAACCATATAAAAATAACTGTTCCTAGTAAAACTCCCATAGATTCAATTTCACATTCTTTTTTAGACATTTTGCACGTTTGGATTAGGAATGATTTGTAATACATTTGTATTGCTTTTTTCGCATTATCTCAGGATTGTAAGTATGATACTGTCAAATTGAGTAAAACATTACTTGTTGTTTTTGCAAACCTTGCCAAATGTTTCTTTCCAGTAAAACTCTTAAAGATACATATCTTCAGGCGTTATTAGACATTTTGCATGTGTATTTTTGGAATTATGTTTCAAAAACTTTCTTATTGAGTTTGACAGTATACTGTCATAGTGAATAAAACCTAATTTCTGTATTTGTGAACCTTTCCAAAATACTTGATTCTTGTAAAACTCAAATAAATTCAATATTACAGGCTTTTTTTGACAGAAATTATGTTTGGTTTTGGAGTTATGTCTATAAACCTTTCATATTTAGTATGACAAATATACAGCTGTTTTGAATTACAAAACAACTTTATGTCTTTGCAAACCTTACAAATGATCATTTTTCTAGTACAACTGACAAAGATGAATATCTCCAGACATTATAAGCCATTTTGCATGTGTGGTTTATAAGTTATGTTTGAATACATTTTTATTGCTTTTTTCGCATTATCTCAGGATTGTAGGAACCTTACTGTCTTATTGAATAAAAAACTACTTTTTGCATTTGCAAGATTTTAAAAAGCATATGTTTCGATCAAAACTCCCGAAGATATATTATTTCAGGCATTATTAGCCATTTTTCATGTGTGGTTTAGAAGTTATGTTTAAATAACTGTCATATTGAGTGTTACAGTATACAATCATATTGAGTAGAACCTAATTTTTGTAGTTGCAAACCATAGAAAAACAATCTTTTTTAGTACAACTCACATTGATTCAATATCACAGGCATTTTTAGAAATTTTGCACATTTGGATTAGGAATTATGTTGGAATACATTTGTATTGCTTTTTTCGCATTATCTCAGGATTCTAAGATCTTTTTTGTCATACTGAGTAAAAAACTACTTTGTCCATTTTCAAAATTTAAAAAAGCACATGTTTCAAGTAAAACTCTCAGAGATACATTATTTCAGGCAGTATTGGCCATTTTTCATGTGTGGTTTAGAAGTTATGTTTAAATAACTGTAATATTGAGTGTTACAGTATAGAGTCATATTGAATAAAACATCATTTTTGATTTGCAAACCATATACAAATAACTGTTCCTGGTAAAACTCCCATGGATTCAATTTCACATTCTTTTTTAGACATTTTGCACGTTTGGATTAGGAATGATTTGTAATACATTTTTATTGCTTTTTTCGCATTATCTCAGGATTGTAAGTATGATACTGTCAAATTGTGTAAAACATTACTTGTTGTTTTTGCAAACCTTGCCAAATGTTTCTTTCCAGTAAAACTCTTAAAGATACATATCTTCAGGCGTTATTAGACATTTTGCATGTGTATTTTTGGAATTATGTTTCAAAAACTTTCTTATTGAGTTTGACAGTATACTGTCATAGTGAATAAAACCTAATTTCTGTATTTGTGAACCTTTCCAAAATACTTGATTCTTGTAAAACTCACATAAATTCAATATTACAGGCTTTTTTTGACAGAAATTATGTTTGGTTTTGGAGTTATGTCTATAAACCTTTCATATTTAGTATGACAAATATACAGCTGTTTTGAATTACAAAACAACGTTATGTCTTTGCAAACCTTACAAATGATCATTTTTCTAGTACAACTGACAAAGATGAATATCTCCAGACATTATAAGCCATTTTGCATGTGTGGTTTATAAGTTATGTTTGAATACATTTTTATTGCTTTTTTCGCATTATCTCAGGATTGTAGAAACCTTACTGTCTTATTGAATAAAAAACTACTTTTTGCATTTGCAAGATTTTAAAAAGCATATGTTTCGATCAAAACTCCCGAAGATATATTATTTCAGGCATTATTAGCCATTTTTCATGTGTGGTTTAGAAGTTATGTTTAAATTACTGTCATATTGAGTGTTACAGTATACAATCATATTGAGTAGAACCTAATTTTTGTAGTTGCAAACCATAGAAAAACAATCTTTTTTTAGTAAAACTCACATTGATTCAATATCACAGGCATTTTTAGAAATTTTGCACATTTGGATTAGGAATTATGTTGGAATACATTTTTATTGCTTTTTTCGCATTATCTCAGGATTCTAAGATCTTTATTGTCATACTGAGTAAAAAACTACTTTGTCCATTTTCAAAATTTAAAAAAGCACATGTTTCAAGTAAAACTCTCAGAGATACATTATTTCAGGCATTATTGGCCATTTTTCATGTGTGGTTTAGAAGTTATGTTTAAATAACTGTAATATTGAGTGTTACAGTATAGAGTCATATTGAATAAAACATAATTTATGATTTGCAAACCATATACAAATAACTGTTCCTGGTAAAACTCCCATGGATTCAATTTCACATTCTTTTTTAGACATTTTGCACGTTTGGATTAGGAATGATTTGTAATACATTTTTATTGCTTTTTTCGCATTATCTCAGGATTGTAAGTATGATACTGTCAAATTGAGTAAAACATTACTTGTTGTTTTTGCAAACCTTGCCAAATGTTTCTTTCCAGTAAAACTCTTAAAGATACATATCTTCAGGCGTTATTAGACATTTTGCATGTGTATTTTTGGAATTATGTTTCAAAAACTTTCTTATTGAGTTTGACAGTATACTGTCATAGTGAATAAAACCTAATTTCTGTATTTGTGAACCTTTCCAAAATACTTGATTCTTGTAAAACTCACATGAATTCAATATTACAGGCTTTTTTTGACAGAAATTATGTTTGGTTTTGGAGTTATGTCTATAAACCTTTCATATTTAGTATGACAAATATACAGCTGTTTTGAATTACAAAACAACTTTATGTCTTTGCAAACCTTACAAATGATCATTTTTCTAGTACAACTGACAAAGATGAATATCTCCAGACATTATAAGCCATTTTGCATGTGTGGTTTATAAGTTATGTTTGAATACATTTTTATTGCTTTTTTCGCATTATCTCAGGATTGTAGAAACCTTACTGTCTTATTGAATAAAAAACTACTTTTTGCATTTGCAAGATTTTAAAAAGCATATGTTTCGATCAAAACTCCCGAAGATATATTATTTCAGGCATTATTAGCCATTTTTCATGTGTGGTTTAGAAGTTATGTTTAAATAACTGTCATATTGAGTGTTACAGTATACAATCATATTGAGTAGAACCTAATTTTTGTAGTTGCAAACCATAGAAAAACAATCTTTTTTAGTAAAACTCACATTGATTCAATATCAGAGGCATTTTTAGAAATGTTGCACATTTGGAATAGGAATTATGTTGGAATACATTTTTATTGCTTTTTTCGCATTATCTCAGGATTCTAAGATCTTTATTGTCATACTGAGTAAAAAACTACTTTGTCCATTTTCAAAATTTAAAAAAGCACATGTTTCAAGTACAACTCTCAGAGATACATTATTTCAGGTATTATTGGCCATTTTTCATGTGTGGTTTTGAAGTTATGTTTAAATAACTGTAATATTGAGTGTTACAGTATAGAGTCATATTGAATAAAACATCATTTTTGATTTGCAAACCATATAAAAATAACTGTTCCTAGTAAAACTCCCATAGATTCAATTTCACATTCTTTTTTAGACATTTTGCACGTTTGGATTAGGAATGATTTGTAATACATTTGTATTGCTTTTTTCGCATTATCTCAGGATTGTAAGTATGATACTGTCAAATTGAGTAAAACATTACTTGTTGTTTTTGCAAACCTTGCCAAATGTTTCTTTCCAGTAAAACTCTTAAAGATACATATCTTCAGGCGTTATTAGACATTTTGCATGTGTATTTTTGGAATTATGTTTCAAAAACTTTCTTATTGAGTTTGACAGTATACTGTCATAGTGAATAAAACCTAATTTCTGTATTTGTGAACCTTTCCAAAATACTTGATTCTTGTAAAACTCACATAAATTCAATATTACAGGCTTTTTTTTGACAGAAATTATGTTTGGTTTTGGAGTTATGTCTATAAACCTTTCATATTTAGTATGACAAATATACAGCTGTTTTGAATTACAAAACAACTTTATGTCTTTGCAAACCTTACAAATGATCATTTTTCTAGTACAACTGACAAAGATGAATATCTCCAGACATTATAAGCCATTTTGCATGTGTGGTTTATAAGTTATGTTTGAATACATTTTTATTGCTTTTTTCGCATTATCTCAGGATTGTAGAAACCTTACTGTCTTATTGAATAAAAAACTACTTTTTGCATTTGCAAGATTTTAAAAAGCATATGTTTCGATCAAAACTCCCAAGATGCATTATTTCAGGCATTATTAGCCATTTTTCATGTGTGGTTTAGAAGTTATGTTTAAATAACTGTCATATTGAGTGTTACAGTATACAATCATATTGAGTAGAACCTAATTTTTGTAGTTGCAAACCATAGAAAAACAATCTTTTTTAGTAAAACTCACATTGATTCAATATCAGAGGCATTTTTAGAAATGTTGCACATTTGGATTAGGAATTATGTTGGAATACATTGTTATTGCTTTTTTTGCATTATCTCAGGATTCTAAGATCTTTATTGTCATACTGAGTAAAAAACTACTTTGTCCATTTTCAAAATTTAAAAAAGCACATGTTTCAAGTAAAACTCTCAGAGATACATTATTTCAGGCAGTATTGGCCATTTTTCATGTGTGGTTTAGAAGTTATGTTTAAATAACTGTAATATTGAGTGTTACAGTATAGAGTCATATTGAATAAAACATCATTTTTGATTTGCAAACCATATACAAATAACTGTTCCTGGTAAAACTCCCATGGATTCAATTTCACATTCTTTTTTAGACATTTTGCACGTTTGGATTAGGAATGATTTGTATTACATTTTTATTGCTTTTTTCGCATTATCTCAGGATTGTAAGTATGATACTGTCAAATTGTGTAAAACATTACTTGTTGTTTTTGCAAACCTTGCCAAATGTTTCTTTCCAGTAAAACTCTTAAAGATACATATCTTCAGGCGTTATTAGACATTTTGCATGTGTATTTTTGGAATTATGTTTCAAAAACTTTCTTATTGAGTTTGACAGTATACTGTCATAGTGAATAAAACCTAATTTCTGTATTTGTGAACCTTTCCAAAATACTTGATTCTTGTAAAACTCACATAAATTCAATATTACAGGCTTTTTTTGACAGAAATTATGTTTGGTTTTGGAGTTATGTCTATAAACCTTTCATATTTAGTATGACAAATATACAGCTGTTTTGAATTACAAAACAACGTTATGTCTTTGCAAACCTTACAAATGCTCATTTTTCTAGTACAACTGACAAAGATGAATATCTCCAGACATTATAAGCCATTTTGCATGTGTGGTTTATAAGTTATGTTTGAATACATTTTTATTGCTTTTTTCGCATTATCTCAGGATTGTAGAAACCTTACTGTCTTATTGAATAAAAAACTACTTTTTGCATTTGCAAGATTTTAAAAAGCATATGTTTCGATCAAAACTACCGAAGATATATTATTTCAGGCATTATTAGCCATTTTTCATGTGTGGTTTAGAAGTTATGTTTAAATTACTGTCATATTGAGTGTTACAGTATACAATCATATTGAGTAGAACCTAATTTTTGTAGTTGCAAACCATAGAAAAACAATCTTTTTTTAGTAAAACCCACATTGATTCAATATCACAGGCATTTTTAGAAATTTTGCACATTTGGATTAGGAATTATGTTGGAATACATTTTTATTGCTTTTTTCGCATTATCTCAGGATTCTAAGATCTTTATTGTCATACTGAGTAAAAAACTACTTTGTCCATTTTCAAAATTTAAAAAAGCACATGTTTCAAGTAAAACTCTCAGAGATACATTATTTCAGGCATTATTGGCCATTTTTCATGTGTGGTTTAGAAGTTATGTTTAAATAACTGTAATATTGAGTGTTACAGTATAGAGTCATATTGAATAAAACATAATTTATGATTTGCAAACCATATACAAATAACTGTTCCTGGTAAAACTCCCATGGATTCAATTTCACATTCTTTTTTAGACATTTTGCACGTTTGGATTAGGAATGATTTGTAATACATTTTTATTGCTTTTTTCGCATTATCTCAGGATTGTAAGTATGATACTGTCAAATTGAGTAAAACATTACTTGTTGTTTTTGCAAACCTTGCCAAATGTTTCTTTCCAGTAAAACTCTTAAAGATACATATCTTCAGGCGTTATTAGACATTTTGCATGTGTATTTTTGGAATTATGTTTCAAAAACTTTCTTATTGAGTTTGACAGTATACTGTCATAGTGAATAAAACCTAATTTCTGTATTTGTGAACCTTTCCAAAATACTTGATTCTTGTAAAACTCACATAAATTCAATATTACAGGCTTTTTTTGACAGAAATTATGTTTGGTTTTGGAGTTATGTCTATAAACCTTTCATATTTAGTATGACAAATATACAGCTGTTTTGAATTACAAAACAACGTTATGTCTTTGCAAACCTTACAAATGCTCATTTTTCTAGTACAACTGACAAAGATGAATATCTCCAGACATTATAAGCCATTTTGCATGTGTGGTTTATAAGTTATGTTTGAATACATTTTTATTGCTTTTTTCGCATTATCTCAGGATTGTAGAAACCTTACTGTCTTATTGAATAAAAAACTACTTTTTGCATTTGCAAGATTTTAAAAAGCATATGTTTCGATCAAAACTACCGAAGATATATTATTTCAGGCATTATTAGCCATTTTTCATGTGTGGTTTAGAAGTTATGTTTAAATTACTGTCATATTGAGTGTTACAGTATACAATCATATTGAGTAGAACCTAATTTTTGTAGTTGCAAACCATAGAAAAACAATCTTTTTTTAGTAAAACCCACATTGATTCAATATCACAGGCATTTTTAGAAATTTTGCACATTTGGATTAGGAATTATGTTGGAATACATTTTTATTGCTTTTTTCGCATTATCTCAGGATTCTAAGATCTTTATTGTCATACTGAGTAAAAAACTACTTTGTCCATTTTCAAAATTTAAAAAAGCACATGTTTCTAGTAAAACTCTCAGAGATACATTATTTCAGGCATTATTGGCCATTTTTCATGTGTGGTTTAGAAGTTATGTTTAAATAACTGTAATATTGAGTGTTACAGTATAGAGTCATATTGAATAAAACATAATTTATGATTTGCAAACCATATACAAATAACTGTTCCTGGTAAAACTCCCATGGATTCAATTTCACATTCTTTTTTAGACATTTTGCACGTTTGGATTAGGAATGATTTGTAATACATTTTTATTGCTTTTTTCGCATTATCTCAGGATTGTAAGTATGATACTGTCAAATTGAGTAAAACATTACTTGTTGTTTTTGCAAACCTTGCCAAATGTTTCTTTCCAGTAAAATTCTTAAAGATACATATCTTCAGGCGTTATTAGACATTTTGCATGTGTATTTTTGGAATTATGTTTCAAAAACTTTCTTATTGAGTTTGACAGTATACTGTCATAGTGAATAAAACCTCATTTCTGTATTTGTGAACCTTTCCAAAATACTTGATTCTTGTAAAACTCACATAAATTCAATATTACAGGCTTTTTTTGACAGAAATTATGTTTGGTTTTGGAGTTATGTCTATAAACCTTTCATATTTAGTATGACAAATATACAGCTGTTTTGAATTACAAAACAACTTTATGTCTTTGCAAACCTTACAAATGATCATTTTTCTAGTACAACTGACAAAGATGAATATCTCCAGACATTATAAGCCATTTTGCATGTGTGGTTTATAAGTTATGTTTGAATACATTTTTATTGCTTTTTTCGCATTATCTCAGGATTGTAGGAACCTTACTGTCTTATTGAATAAAAAACTACTTTTTGCATTTGCAAGATTTTAAAAAGCATATGTTTCGATCAAAACTCCCGAAGATGCATTATTTCAGGCATTATTAGCCATTTTTCATGTGTGGTTTAGAAGTTATGTTTAAATAACTGTCATATTGAGTGTTACAGTATACAATCATATTGAGTAGAACCTAATTTTTGTAGTTGCAAACCATAGAAAAACAATCTTTTTTAGTACAACTCACATTGATTCAATATCACAGGCATTTTTAGAAATTTTGCACATTTGGATTAGGAATTATGTTGGAATACATTTTTATTGCTTTTTTCGCATTATCTCAGGATTCTAAGATCTTTATTGTCATACTGAGTAAAAAACTACTTTGTCCATTTTCAAAATTTAAAAAAGCACATGTTTCAAGTAAAACTCTCAGAGATACATTATTTCAGGCATTATTGGCCATTTTTCATGTGTGGTTTAGAAGTTATGTTTAAATAACTGTAATATTGAGTGTTACAGTATAGAGTCATATTGAATAAAACATAATTTATGATTTGCAAACCATATACAAATAACTGTTCCTGGTAAAACTCCCATGGATTCAATTTCACATTCTTTTTTAGACATTTTGCACGTTTGGATTAGGAATGATTTGTAATACATTTTTATTGCTTTTTTCGCATTATCTCAGGATTGTAAGTATGATACTGTCAAATTGAGTAAAACATTACTTGTTGTTTTTGCAAACCTTGCCAAATGTTTCTTTCCAGTAAAACTCTTAAAGATACATATCTTCAGGCGTTATTAGACATTTTGCATGTGTATTTTTGGAATTATGTTTCAAAAACTTTCTTATTGAGTTTGACAGTATACTGTCATAGTGAATAAAACCTAATTTCTGTATTTGTGAACCTTTCCAAAATACTTGATTCTTGTAAAACTCACATAAATTCAATATTACAGGCTTTTTTTGACAGAAATTATGTTTGGTTTTGGAGTTATGTCTATAAACCTTTCATATTTAGTATGACAAATATACAGCTGTTTTGAATTACAAAACAACTTTATGTCTTTGCAAACCTTACAAATGATCATTTTTCTAGTACAACTGACAAAGATGAATATCTCCAGACATTATAAGCCATTTTGCATGTGTGGTTTATAAGTTATGTTTGAATACATTTGTATTGCTTTTTTCGCATTATCTCAGGATTGTAGGAACCTTACTGTCTTATTGAATAAAAAACTACTTTTTGCATTTGCAAGATTTTAAAAAGCATATGTTTCGATCAAAACTCCCGAAGATGCATTATTTCAGGCATTATTAGCCATTTTTCATGTGTGGTTTAGAAGTTATGTTTAAATAACTGTCATATTGAGTGTTACAGTATACAGTCATATTGAGTAGAACCTAATTTTTGTAGTTGCAAACCATAGAAAAACAATCTTTTTTAGTACAACTCACATTGATTCAATATCACAGGCATTTTTAGAAATTTTGCACATTTGGATTAGGAATTATGTTGGAATACATTTTTATTGCTTTTTTCGCATTATCTCAGGATTCTAAGATCTTTATTGTCATACTGAGTAAAAAACTACTTTGTCCATTTTCAAAATTTAAAAAAGCACATGTTTCAAGTAAAACTCTCAGAGATACATTATTTCAGGCAGTATTGGCCATTTTTCATGTGTGGTTTAGAAGTTTTGTTTAAATAACTGTAATCTTGAGTGTTACAGTATAGAGTCATATTGAATAAAACATCATTTTTGATTTGCAAACCATATACAAATAACTGTTCCTGGTAAAACTCCCATGGATTCAATTTCACATTCTTTTTTAGACATTTTGCACGTTTGGATTAGGAATGATTTGTAATACATTTTTATTGCTTTTTTCGCATTATCTCAGGATTGTAAGTATGATACTGTCAAATTGAGTAAAACATTACTTGTTGTTTTTGCAAACCTTGCCAAATGTTTCTTTCCAGTAAAACTCTTAAAGATACATATCTTCAGGCGTTATTAGACATTTTGCATGTGTATTTTTGGAATTATGTTTCAAAAACTTTCTTATTGAGTTTGACAGTATACTGTCATAGTGAATAAAACCTAATTTCTGTATTTGTGAACCTTTCCAAAATACTTGATTCTTGTAAAACTCACATAAATTCAATATTATAGGCTTTTTTTGACAGAAATTATGTTTGGTTTTGGAGTTATGTCTATAAACCTTTCATATTTAGTATGACAAATATACAGCTGTTTTGAATTACAAAACAACGTTATGTCTTTACAAACCTTACAAATGATCATTTTTCTAGTACAACTGACAAAGATGAATATCTCCAGACATTATAAGCCATTTTGCATGTGCGGTTTATAAGTTATGTTTGAATACATTTTTATTGCTTTTTTCGCATTATCACAGGATTGTAGGAACCTTACTGTCTTATTGAATAAAAAACTACTTTTTGCATTTGCAAGATTTTAAAAAGCATATGTTTCGATCAAAACTACCGAAGATATATTATTTCAGGCATTATTAGCCATTTTTCATGTGTGGTTTAGAAGTTATGTTTAAATAACTGTCATATTGAGTGTTACAGTATACAATCATATTGAGTAGAACCTAATTTTTGTAGTTGCAAACCATAGAAAAACAATCTTTTTTAGTAAAACCCACATTGATTCAATATCACAGGCTTTTTAAGAAATTTTGCACATTTGGATTAGGAATTATGTTGGAATACATTTTTATTGCTTTTTTCGCATTATCTCAGGATTCTAAGATCTTTATTGTCATACTGAGTAAAAAACTACTTTGTCCATTTTCAAAATTTAAAAAAGCACATGTTTCAAGTAAAACTCTCAGAGATACATTATTTCAGGCATTATTGGCCATTTTTCATGTGTGGTTTAGAAGTTATGTTTAAATAACTGTAATATTGAGTGTTACAGTATAGAATCATATTGAATAAAACATCATTTTTGATTTGCAAACCATATAAAAATAACTGTTCCTGGTAAAACTCCAATGGATTCAATTTCACATTCTTTTTTAGACATTTTGCACGTTTGGATTAGGAATGATTTGTAATACATTTTTATTGCTTTTTTCGCATTATCTCAGGATTGTAAGTATGATACTGTCAAATTGAGTAAAACATTACTTGTTGTTTTTGCAAACCTTGCCAAATGTTTCTTTCCAGTAAAACTCTTAAAGATACATATCTTCAGGCGTTATTAGACATTTTGCATGTGTATTTTTGGAATTATGTTTCAAAAACTTTCTTATTGAGTTTGACAGTATACTGTCATAGTGAATAAAACCTAATTTCTGTATTTGTGAACCTTTCCAAAATACTTGATTCTTGTAAAACTCACATAAATTCAATATTACAGGCTTTTTTTGACAGAAATTATGTTTGGTTTTGGAGTTATGTCTATAAACCTTTCATATTTAGTATGACAAATATACAGCTGTTTTGAATTACAAAACAACTTTATGTCTTTGCAAACCTTACAAATGATCATTTTTCTAGTACAACTGACAAAGATGAATATCTCCAGACATTATAAGCCATTTTGCATGTGTGGTTTATAAGTTATGTTTGAATACATTTGTATTGCTTTTTTCGCATTATCTCAGGATTGTAGGAACCTTACTGTCTTATTGAATAAAAAACTACTTTTTGCATTTGCAAGATTTTAAAAAGCATATGTTTCGATCAAAACTCCCGAAGATGCATTATTTCAGGCATTATTAGCCATTTTTCATGTGTGGTTTAGAAGTTATGTTTAAATAACTGTCATATTGAGTGTTACAGTATACAGTCATATTGAGTAGAACCTAATTTTTGTAGTTGCAAACCATAGAAAAACAATCGTTTTTAGTACAACTCACATTGATTCAATATCACAGGCATTTTTAGAAATTTTGCACATTTGGATTAGGAATTATGTTGGAATACATTTTTATTGCTTTTTTCGCATTATCTCAGGATTCTAAGATCTTTATTGTCATACTGAGTAAAAAACTACTTTGTCCATTTTCAAAATTTAAAAAAGCACATGTTTCAAGTAAAACTCTCAGAGATACATTATTTCAGGCAGTATTGGCCATTTTTCATGTGTGGTTTAGAAGTTTTGTTTAAATAACTGTAATCTTGAGTGTTACAGTATAGAGTCATATTGAATAAAACATCATTTTTGATTTGCAAACCATATACAAATAACTGTTCCTGGTAAAACTCCCATGGATTCAATTTCACATTCTTTTTTAGACATTTTGCACGTTTGGATTAGGAATGATTTGTAATACATTTTTATTGCTTTTTTCGCATTATCTCAGGATTGTAAGTATGATACTGTCAAATTGAGTAAAACATTACTTGTTGTTTTTGCAAACCTTGCCAAATGTTTCTTTCCAGTAAAACTCTTAAAGATACATATCTTCAGGCGTTATTAGACATTTTGCATGTGTATTTTTGGAATTATGTTTCAAAAACTTTCTTATTGAGTTTGACAGTATACTGTCATAGTGAATAAAACCTAATTTCTGTATTTGTGAACCTTTCCAAAATACTTGATTCTTGTAAAACTCACATAAATTCAATATTATAGGCTTTTTTTGACAGAAATTATGTTTGGTTTTGGAGTTATGTCTATAAACCTTTCATATTTAGTATGACAAATATACAGCTGTTTTGAATTACAAAACAACGTTATGTCTTTACAAACCTTACAAATGATCATTTTTCTAGTACAACTGACAAAGATGAATATCTCCAGACATTATAAGCCATTTTGCATGTGCGGTTTATAAGTTATGTTTGAATACATTTTTATTGCTTTTTTCGCATTATCACAGGATTGTAGGAACCTTACTGTCTTATTGAATAAAAAACTACTTTTTGCATTTGCAAGATTTTAAAAAGCATATGTTTCGATCAAAACTACCGAAGATATATCATTTCAGGCATTATTAGCCATTTTTCATGTGTGGTTTAGAAGTTATGTTTAAATAACTGTCATATTGAGTGTTACAGTATACAATCATATTGAGTAGAACCTAATTTTTGTAGTTGCAAACCATAGAAAAACAATCTTTTTTAGTAAAACCCACATTGATTCAATATCACAGGCTTTTTAAGAAATTTTGCACATTTGGATTAGGAATTATGTTGGAATACATTTTTATTGCTTTTTTCGCATTATCTCAGGATTCTAAGATCTTTATTGTCATACTGAGTAAAAAACTACTTTGTCCATTTTCAAAATTTAAAAAAGCACATGTTTCAAGTAAAACTCTCAGAGATACATTATTTCAGGCAGTATTGGCCATTTTTCATGTGTGGTTTAGAAGTTTTGTTTAAATAACTGTAATCTTGAGTGTTACAGTATAGAGTCATATTGAATAAAACATCATTTTTGATTTGCAAACCATATACAAATAACTGTTCCTGGTAAAACTCCCATGGATTCAATTTCACATTCTTTTTTAGACATTTTGCACGTTTGGATTAGGAATGATTTGTAATACATTTTTATTGCTTTTTTCGCATTATCTCAGGATTGTAAGTATGATACTGTCAAATTGAGTAAAACATTACTTGTTGTTTTTGCAAACCTTGCCAAATGTTTCTTTCCAGTAAAACTCTTAAAGATACATATCTTCAGGCGTTATTAGACATTTTGCATGTGTATTTTTGGAATTATGTTTCAAAAACTTTCTTATTGAGTTTGACAGTATACTGTCATAGTGAATAAAACCTAATTTCTGTATTTGTGAACCTTTCCAAAATACTTGATTCTTGTAAAACTCACATAAATTCAATATTATAGGCTTTTTTTGACAGAAATTATGTTTGGTTTTGGAGTTATGTCTATAAACCTTTCATATTTAGTATGACAAATATACAGCTGTTTTGAATTACAAAACAACGTTATGTCTTTACAAACCTTACAAATGATCATTTTTCTAGTACAACTGACAAAGATGAATATCTCCAGACATTATAAGCCATTTTGCATGTGCGGTTTATAAGTTATGTTTGAATACATTTTTATTGCTTTTTTCGCATTATCACAGGATTGTAGGAACCTTACTGTCTTATTGAATAAAAAACTACTTTTTGCATTTGCAAGATTTTAAAAAGCATATGTTTCGATCAAAACTACCGAAGATATATTATTTCAGGCATTATTAGCCATTTTTCATGTGTGGTTTAGAAGTTATGTTTAAATAACTGTCATATTGAGTGTTACAGTATACAATCATATTGAGTAGAACCTAATTTTTGTAGTTGCAAACCATAGAAAAACAATCTTTTTTAGTAAAACCCACATTGATTCAATATCACAGGCTTTTTAAGAAATTTTGCACATTTGGATTAGGAATTATGTTGGAATACATTTTTATTGCTTTTTTCGCATTATCTCAGGATTCTAAGATCTTTATTGTCATACTGAGTAAAAAACTACTTTGTCCATTTTCAAAATTTAAAAAAGCACATGTTTCAAGTAAAACTCTCAGAGATACATTATTTCAGGCATTATTGGCCATTTTTCATGTGTGGTTTAGAAGTTATGTTTAAATAACTGTAATATTGAGTGTTACAGTATAGAGTCATATTGAATAAAACATAATTTATGATTTGCAAACCATATACAAATAACTGTTCCTGGTAAAACTCCCATGGATTCAATTTCACATTCTTTTTTAGACATTTTGCACGTTTGGATTAGGAATGATTTGTAATACATTTTTATTGCTTTTTTCGCATTATCTCAGGATTGTAAGTATGATACTGTCAAATTGAGTAAAACATTACTTGTTGTTTTTGCAAACCTTGCCAAATGTTTCTTTCCAGTAAAACTCTTAAAGATACATATCTTCAGGCGTTATTAGACATTTTGCATGTGTATTTTTGGAATTATGTTTCAAAAACTTTCTTATTGAGTTTGACAGTATACTGTCATAGTGAATAAAACCTAATTTCTGTATTTGTGAACCTTTCCAAAATACTCGATTCTTGTAAAACTCACATAAATTCAATATTACAGGCTTTTTTTGACAGAAATTATGTTTGGTTTTGGAGTTATGTCTATAAACCTTTCATATTTAGTATGACAAATATACAGCTGTTTTGAATTACAAAACAACTTTATGTCTTTGCAAACCTTACAAATGATCATTTTTCTAGTACAACTGACAAAGATGAATATCTCCAGACATTATAAGCCATTTTGCATGTGTGGTTTATAAGTTATGTTTGAATACATTTTTATTGCTTTTTTCGCATTATCTCAGGATTGTAGGAACCTTACTGTCTTATTGAATAAAAAACTACTTTTTGCATTTGCAAGATTTTAAAAAGCATATGTTTCGATCAAAACTACCGAAGATATATTATTTCAGGCATTATTAGCCATTTTTCATGTGTGGTTTAGAAGTTATGTTTAAATAACTGTCATATTGAGTGTTACAGTATACAATCATATTGAGTAGAACCTAATTTTTGTAGTTGCAAACCATAGAAAAACAATCTTTTTTAGTAAAACCCACATTGATTCAATATCACAGGCATTTTTAGAAATTTTGCACATTTGGATTAGGAATTATGTTGGAATACATTTTTATTGCTTTTTTCGCATTATCTCAGGATTCTAAGATCTTTATTGTCATACTGAGTAAAAAACTACTTTGTCCATTTTCAAAATTTAAAAAAGCACATGTTTCAAGTAAAACTCTCAGAGATACATTATTTCAGGCATTATTGGCCATTTTTCATGTGTGGTTTAGAAGTTATGTTTAAATAACTGTAATATTGAGTGTTACAGTATAGAGTCATATTGAATAAAACATAATTTATGATTTGCAAACCATATACAAATAACTTTTCCTGGTAAAACTCCCATGGATTCAATTTCACATTCTTTTTTAGACATTTTGCACGTTTGGATTAGGAATGATTTGTAATACATTTTTATTGCTTTTTTCGCATTATCTCAGGATTGTAAGTATGATACTGTCAAATTGAGTAAAACATTACTTGTTGTTTTTGCAAACCTTGCCAAATGTTTCTTTCCAGTAAAACTCTTAAAGATACATATCTTCAGGCGTTATTAGACATTTTGCATGTGTATTTTTGGAATTATGTTTCAAAAACTTTCTTATTGAGTTTGACAGTATACTGTCATAGTGAATAAAACCTAATTTCTGTATTTGTGAACCTTTCCAAAATACTTGATTCTTGTAAAACTCACATAAATTCAATATTACAGGCTTTTTTTGACAGAAATTATGTTTGGTTTTGGAGTTATGTCTATAAACCTTTCATATTTAGTATGACAAATATACAGCTGTTTTGAATTACAAAACAACTTTATGTCTTTGCAAACCTTACAAATGATCATTTTTCTAGTACAACTGACAAAGATGAATATCTCCAGACATTATAAGCCATTTTGCATGTGTGGTTTATAAGTTATGTTTGAATACATTTTTATTGCTTTTTTCGCATTATCTCAGGATTGTAGAAACCTTACTGTCTTATTGAATAAAAAACTACTTTTTGCATTTGCAAGATTTTAAAAAGCATATGTTTCGATCAAAACTCCCGAAGATATATTATTTCAGGCATTATTAGCCATTTTTCATGTGTGGTTTAGAAGTTATGTTTAAATAACTGTCATATTGAGTGTTACAGTATACAATCATATTGAGTAGAACCTAATTTGTGTAGTTGCAAACCATAGAAAAACAATCTTTTTTAGTAAAACTCACATTGATTCAATATCAGAGGCATTTTTAGAAATGTTGCACATTTGGATTAGGAATTATGTTGGAATACATTTTTATTGCTTTTTTGGCATTATCTCAGGATTCTAAGATCTTTATTGTCATACTGAGTAAAAAACTACTTTGTCCATTTTCAAAATTTAAAAAAGCACATGTTTCAAGTAAAACTCTCAGAGATACATTATTTCAGGCATTATTGGCCATTTTTCATGTGTGGTTTAGAAGTTATGTTTAAATAACTGTAATATTGAGTGTTACAGTATAGAGTCACATTGACTAAAACATAATTTTTGATTTGCAAACCATATACAAATAACTGTTCCTGGTAAAACTCCCATGGATTCAATTTCACATTCTTTTTTAGACATTTTGCACGTTTGGATTAGGAATGATTTGTAATACATTTTTATTGCTTTTTTCGCATTATCTCAGGATTGTAAGTATGATACTGTCAAATTGAGTAAAACATTACTTGTTGTTTTTGCAAACCTTGCCAAATGTTTCTTTCCAGTAAAACTCTTAAAGATACATATCTTCAGGCGTTATTAGACATTTTGCATGTGTATTTTTGGAATTATGTTTCAAAAACTTTCTTATTGAGTTTGACAGTATACTGTCATAGTGAATAAAACCTAATTTCTGTATTTGTGAACCTTTCCAAAATACTTGATTCTTGTAAAACTCACATAAATTCAATATTACAGGCTTTTTTTTGACAGAAATTATGTTTGGTTTTGGAGTTATGTCTATAAACCTTTCATATTTAGTATGAAAAATATACAGCTGTTTTGAATTACAAAACAACTTTATGTCTTTGCAAACCTTACAAATGATCATTTTTCTAGTACAACTGACAAAGATGAATATCTCCAGACATTATAAGCCATTTTGCATGTGTGGTTTATAAGTTATGTTTGAATACATTTTTATTGCTTTTTTCGCATTATCTCAGGATTGTAGAAACCTTACTGTCTTATTGAATAAAAAACTACTTTTTGCATTTGCAAGATTTTAAAAAGCATATGTTTCGATCAAAACTACCGAAGATATATTATTTCAGGCATTATTAGCCATTTTTCATGTGTGGTTTAGAAGTTATGTTTAAATAACTGTCATATTGAGTGTTACAGTATACAATCATATTGAGTAGAACCTAATTTTTGTAGTTGCAAACCATAGAAAAACAATCTTTTTTAGTAAAACCCACATTGATTCAATATCACAGGCATTTTTAGAAATGTTGCACATTTGGATTAGGAATTATGTTGGAATACATTTTTATTGCTTTTTTCGCATTATCTCAGGATTCTAAGATCTTTATTGTCATACTGAGTAAAAAACTACTTTGTCCATTTTCAAAATTTAAAAAAGCACATGTTTCAAGTAAAACTCTCAGAGATACATTATTTCAGGCATTATTGGCCATTTTTCATGTGTGGTTTAGAAGTTATGTTTAAATAACTGTAATATTGAGTGTTACAGTATAGAGTCATATTGAATAAAACATCATTTTTGATTTGCAAACCATATACAAATAACTGTTCCTGGTAAAACTCCCATGGATTCAATTTCACATTCTTTTTTAGACATTTTGCACGTTTGGATTAGGAATGATTTGTAATACATTTTTATTGCTTTTTTCGCATTATCTCAGGATTGTAAGTATGATACTGTCAAATTGAGTAAAACATTACTTGTTGTTTTTGCAAACCTTGCCAAATGTTTCTTTCCAGTAAAACTCTTAAAGATACATATCTTCAGGCGTTATTAGACATTTTGCATGTGTATTTTTGGAATTATGTTTCAAAAACTTTCTTATTGAGTTTGACAGTATACTGTCATAGTGAATAAAACCTAATTTCTGTATTTGTGAACCTTTCCAAAATACTTGATTCTTGTAAAACTCACATAAATTCAATATTACAGGCTTTTTTTGACAGAAATTATGTTTGGTTTTGGAGTTATGTCTATAAACCTTTGATATTTAGTATGACAAATATACAGCTGTTTTGAATTACAAAACAACGTTATGTCTTTGCAAACCTTACAAATGATCATTTTTCTAGTACAACTGACAAAGATGAATATCTCCAGACATTATAAGCCATTTTGCATGTGTGGTTTATAAGTTATGTTTGAATACATTTTTATTGCTTTTTTCGCATTATCTCAGGATTGTAGGAACCTTACTGTCTTATTGAATAAAAAACTACTTTTTGCATTTGCAAGATTTTAAAAAGCATATGTTTCGATCAAAACTACCGAAGATATATTATTTCAGGCATTATTAGCCATTTTTCATGTGTGGTTTAGAAGTTATGTTTAAATAACTGTCATATTGAGTGTTACAGTATACAATCATATTGAGTAGAACCTAATTTTTGTAGTTGCAAACCATAGAAAAACAATCTTTTTTAGTAAAACCCACATTGATTCAATATCACAGGCATTTTTAGAAATGTTGCACATTTGGATTAGGAATTATGTTGGAATACATTTTTATTGCTTTTTTCGCATTATCTCAGGATTCTAAGATCTTTATTGTCATACTGAGTAAAAAACTACTTTGTCCATTTTCAAAATTTAAAAAAGCACATGTTTCAAGTAAAACTCTCAGAGATACATTATTTCAGGCATTATTGGCCATTTTTCATGTGTGGTTTAGAAGTTATGTTTAAATAACTGTAATATTGAGTGTTACAGTATAGAGTCATATTGAATAAAACATCATTTTTGATTTGCAAACCATATACAAATAACTGTTCCTGGTAAAACTCCCATGGATTCAATTTCACATTCTTTTTTAGACATTTTGCACGTTTGGATTAGGAATGATTTGTAATACATTTTTATTGCTTTTTTCGCATTATCTCAGGATTGTAAGTATGATACTGTCAAATTGAGTAAAACATTACTTGTTGTTTTTGCAAACCTTGCCAAATGTTTCTTTCCAGTAAAACTCTTAAAGATACATATCTTCAGGCGTTATTAGACATTTTGCATGTGTATTTTTGGAATTATGTTTCAAAAACTTTCTTATTGAGTTTGACAGTATACTGTCATAGTGAATAAAACCTAATTTCTGTATTTGTGAACCTTTCCAAAATACTTGATTCTTGTAAAACTCACATAAATTCAATATTACAGGCTTTTTTTGACAGAAATTATGTTTGGTTTTGGAGTTATGTCTATAAACCTTTCATATTTAGTATGACAAATATACAGCTGTTTTGAATTACAAAACAACGTTATGTCTTTGCAAACCTTACAAATGATCATTTTTCTAGTACAACTGACAAAGATGAATATCTCCAGACATGATAAGCCATTTTGCATGTGTGGTTTATAAGTTATGTTTGAATACATTTGTATTGCTTTTTTCGCATTATCTCAGGATTGTAGAAACCTTACTGTCTTATTGAATAAAAAACTACTTTTTGCATTTGCAAGATTTTAAAAAGCATATGTTTCGATCAAAACTACCGAAGATATATTATTTCAGGCATTATTAGCCATTTTTCATGTGTGGTTTAGAAGTTATGTTTAAATAACTGTCATATTGAGTGTTACAGTATACAATCATATTGAGTAGAACCTAATTTTTGTAGTTGCAAACCATAGAAAAACAATCTTTTTTAGTAAAACCCACATTGATTCAATATCACAGGCATTTTTAGAAATGTTGCACATTTGGATTAGGAATTATGTTGGAATACATTTTTATTGCTTTTTTCGCATTATCTCAGGATTCTAAGATCTTTATTGTCATACTGAGTAAAAAACTACTTTGTCCATTTTCAAAATTTAAAAAAGCACATGTTTCAAGTAAAACTCTCAGAGATACATTATTTCAGGCATTATTGGCCATTTTTCATGTGTGGTTTAGAAGTTATGTTTAAATAACTGTAATATTGAGTGTTACAGTATAGAGTCATATTGAATAAAACATCATTTTTGATTTGCAAACCATATACAAATAACTGTTCCTGGTAAAACTCCCATGGATTCAATTTCACATTCTTTTTTAGACATTTTGCACGTTTGGATTAGGAATGATTTGTAATACATTTTTATTGCTTTTTTCGCATTATCTCAGGATTGTAAGTATGATACTGTCAAATTGAGTAAAACATTACTTGTTGTTTTTGCAAACCTTGCCAAATGTTTCTTTCCAGTAAAACTCTTAAAGATACATATCTTCAGGCGTTATTAGACATTTTGCATGTGTATTTTTGGAATTATGTTTCAAAAACTTTCTTATTGAGTTTGACAGTATACTGTCATAGTGAATAAAACCTAATTTCTGTATTTGTGAACCTTTCCAAAATACTTGATTCTTGTAAAACTCACAGAAATTCAATATTACAGGCTTTTTTTGACAGAAATTATGTTTGGTTTTGGAGTTATGTCTATAAACCTTTCAAATTTAGTATGACAAATATACAGCTGTTTTGAATTACAAAACATCTTTATGTCTTTGCAAACCTTACAAATGATCATTTTTCTAGTACAACTGACAAAGATGAATATCTCCAGACATTATAAGCCATTTTGCATGTGTGGTTTATAAGTTATGTTTGAATACATTTTTATTGCTTTTTTCGCATTATCTCAGGATTGTAGAAACCTTACTGTCTTATTGAATAAAAAACTACTTTTTGCATTTGCAAGATTTTAAAAAGCATATGTTTCGATCAAAACTCCCGAAGATGCATTATTTCAGGCATTATTAGCCATTTTTCATGTGTGGTTTAGAAGTTATGTTTAAATAACTGTCATATTGAGTGTTACAGTATACAATCATATTGAGTAGAACCTAATTTTTGTAGTTGCAAACCATAGAAAAACAATCTTTTTTAGTACAACTCACATTGATTCAATATCACAGGCATTTTTAGAAATTTTGCACATTTGGATTAGGAATTATGTTGGAATACATTTGTATTGCTTTTTTCGCATTTTCTCAGGATTCTAAGATCTTTATTGTCATACTGAATAAAAAAATACTTTGTCCATTTTCAAAATTTAAAAAAGCACATGTTTCAAGTAAAACTCTCAGAGATACATTATTTCAGGCAGTATTGGCCATTTTTCATGTGTGGTTTAGAAGTTATGTTTAAATAACTGTAATATTGAGTGTTACAGTATAGAGTCGTATTGAATAAAAGATCATTTTTGATTTGCAAACCATATACAAATAACTGTTCCTGGTAAAACTCCCATGGATTCAATTTCACATTCTTTTTTAGACATTTTGCACGTTTGGATTATTAATGATTTGTAATACATTTTTATTGCTTTTTTCGCATTATCTCAGGATTGTAAGTATGATACTGTCAAATTGAGTAAAACATTACTTGTTGTTTTTGCAAACCTTGCCAAATGTTTCTTTCCAGTAAAACTCTTAAAGATACATATCTTCAGGCGTTATTAGACATTTTGCATGTGTATTTTTGGAATTATGTTTCAAAAACTTTCTTATTGAGTTTGACAGTATACTGTCATAGTGAATAAAACCTCATTTCTGTATTTGTGAACCTTTCCAAAATACTTGATTCTTGTAAAACTCACAGAAATTCAATATTACAGGCTTTTTTTTGACAGAAATTATGTTTGGTTTTGGAGTTATGTCTATAAACCTTTCATATTTAGTATGACAAATATACAGCTGTTTTGAATTACAAAACAACTTTATGTCTTTGCAAACCTTACAAATGATAATTTTTCTAGTACAACTGACAAAGATGAATATCTCCAGACATTATAAGCCATTTTGCATGTGTGGTTTATAAGTTATGTTTGAATACATTTTTATTGCTTTTTTCGCATTATCTCAGGATTGTAGAAACCTTACTGTCTTATTGAATAAAAAACTACTTTTTGCATTTGCAAGATTTTAAAAAGCATATGTTTCGATCAAAACTCCCGAAGATATATTATTTCAGTCATTATTAGCCATTTTTCATGTGTGGTTTAGAAGTTATGTTTAAATAACTGTCATATTGAGTGTTACAGTATACAATCATATTGAGTAGAACCTAATTTTTGTAGTTGCAAACCATAGAAAAACAATCTTTTTTAGTACAACTCACATTGATTCAATATCACAGGCATTTTTAGAAATTTTGCACATTTGGATTAGGAATTATGTTGGAATACATTTTTATTGCTTTTTTCGCATTATCTCAGGATTCTAAGATCTTTATTGTCATACTGGGTAAAATACTACTTTGTCCATTTTCAAAATTTAAAAAAGCACATGTTTCAAGTAAAACTCTCTGAGATACATTATTTCAGGCAGTATTGGCCATTTTTCATGTGTGGTTTAGAAGTTATGTTTAAATAACTGTAATATTGAGTGTTACAGTATAGAGTCATATTGAATAAAACATCATTTTTGATTTGCAAACCATATACAAATAACTGTTCCTGGTAAAACTCCCATGGATTCAATTTCACATTCTTTTTTAGACATTTTGCACGTTTGGATTAGGAATGATTTGTAATACATTTTTATTGCTTTTTTCGCATTATCTCAGGATTGTAAGTATGATACTGTCAAATTGAGTAAAACATTACTTGTTGTTTTTGCAAACCTTGCCAAATGTTTCTTTCCAGTAAAACTCTTAAAGATACATATCTTCAGGCGTTATTAGACATTTTGCATGTGTATTTTTGGAATTATGTTTCAAAAACTTTCTTATTGAGTTTGACAGTATACTGTCATAGTGAATAAAACCTAATTTCTGTATTTGTGAACCTTTCCAAAATACTTGATTCTTGTAAAACTCACATAAATTCAATATTACAGGCTTTTTTTGACAGAAATTATGTTTGGTTTTGGAGTTATGTCTATAAACCTTTCATATTTAGTATGACAAATATACAGCTGTTTTGAATTACAAAACAACTTTATGTCCTTGCAAACCTTACAAATGATCATTTTTCTAGTACAACTGACAAAGATGAATATCTCCAGACATTATAAGCCATTTTGCATGTGTGGTTTATAAGTTATGTTTGAATACATTTTTATTGCTTTTTTCGCATTATCTCAGGATTGTAGAAACCTTACTGTCTTATTGAATAAAAAAATACTTTTTGCATTTGCAAGATTTTAAAAAGCATATGTTTCGATCAAAACTACCGAAGACATATTATTTCAGGCATTATTAGCCATTTTTCATGTGTGGTTTAGAAGTTATGTTTAAATAACTGTCATATTGAGTGTTACAGTATACAATCATATTGAGTAGAACCTAATTTTTGTAGTTGCAAACCATAGAAAAACAATATTTTTTAGTAAAACCCACATTGATTCAATATCACAGGCATTTTTAGACATTTTGCACGTTTGGATTAGGAATGATTTGTATTACATTTTTATTGCTTTTTTCGCATTATCTCAGGATTGTAAGTATCATACTGTCAAATTGAGTAAAACATTACTTGTTGTTTTTGCAAACCTTGCCAAATGTTTCTTTCCAGTAAAACTCTTAAAGATACATATCTTCAGGCGTTATTAGACATTTTGCATGTGTATTTTTGGAATTATGTTTCAAAAACTTTCTTATTGAGTTTGACAGTATACTGTCATAGTGAATAAAACCTCATTTCTGTATTTGTGAACCTTTCCAAAATACTTGATTCTTGTAAAACTCACAGAAATTCAATCTTACAGGCTTTTTTTGACAGAAATTATGTTTGGTTTTGGAGTTATGTCTATAAACCTTTCATATTTAGTATGACAAATATACAGCTGTTTTGAATTACAAAACAACTTTATGTCTTTGCAAACCTTACAAATGATCATTTTTCTAGTACAACTGACAAAGATTAATATCTCCAGACATTATAAGCCATTTTGCATGTGTGGTTTATAAGTTATGTTTGAATACATTTTTATTGCTTTTTTCGCATTATCTCAGGATTGTAGAAACCTTACTGTCTTTTTGAATAAAAAACTACTTTTTGCATTTGCAAGATTTTAAAAAGCATATGTTTCGATCAAAACTCCCGAAGATGCATTATTTCAGGCATTATTAGCCAATTTTCATGTGTGGTTTAGAAGTTATGTTTAAATAACTGTCATATTGAGTGTTACATTATACAATCATATTGAGTAGAACCTAATTTTTGTAGTTGCAAACCATAGAAAAACAATCTTTTTTAGTACAACTCACATTGATTCAATATCACAGGCATTTTTAGAAATTTTGCACATTTGGATTAGGAATTATGTTGGAATACATTTTTATTGCTTTTTTCGCATTATCTCAGGATTCTAAGATCTTTATTGTCATACTGAGTAAAAAACTACTTTGTCCATTTTCAAAATTTAAAAAAGCACATGTTTCAAGTAAAACTCTCAGAGATACATTATTTCAGGCATTATTGGCCATTTTTCATGTGTGGTTTAGAAGTTATGTTTAAATAACTGTAATATTGAGTGTTACAGTATAGAGTCATATTGAATAAAACATCATTTTTGATTTGCAAACCATATACAAATAACTGTTCCTGGTAAAACTCCCATGGATTCAATTTCACATTCTTTTTTAGACATTTTGCACGTTTGGATTAGGAATGATTTGTAATACATTTGTATTGCTTTTTTCGCATTATCTCAGGATTGTAAGTATGATACTGTCAAATTGAGCAAAACATTACTTGTTGTTTTTGCAAACCTTGCCAAATGTTTCTTTCCAGTAAAACTCTTAAAGATACACATCTTCAGGCGTTATTAGACATTTTGCATGTGTATTTTTGGAATTATGTTTCAAAAACTTTCTTATTGAGTTTGACAGTATACTGTCATAGTGAATAAAACCTAATTTCTGTATTTGTGAACCTTTCCAAAATACTTGATTCTTGTAAAACTCACATAAATTCAATATTACAGGCTTTTTTTGACAGAAATTATGTTTGGTTTTGGAGTTATGTCTATAAACCTTTCATATTTAGTATGACAAATATACAGCTGTTTTGAATTACAAAACAACTTTATGTCTTTGCAAACCTTACAAATGATAATTTTTCTAGTACAACTGACAAAGATGAATATCTCCAGACATTATAAGCCATTTTGCATGTGTGGTTTATAAGTTATGTTTGAATACATTTTTATTGCTTTTTTCGCATTATCTCAGGATTGTAGAAACCTTACTGTCTTATTGAATAAAAAACTACTTTTTGCATTTGCAAGATTTTAAAAAGCATATGTTTCGATCAAAACTCCCGAAGATGCATTATTTCAGGCATTATTAGCCATTTTTCATGTGTGGTTTAGAAGTTATGTTTAAATAACTGTCATATTGAGTGTTACAGTATACAGTCATATTGAGTAGAACCTAATTTTTGTAGTTGCAAACCATAGAAAAACAATCTTTTTTAGTACAACTCACATTGATTCAATATCACAGGCATTTTTAGAAATTTTGCACATTTGGATTAGGAATTATGTTGGAATACATTTTTATTGCTTTTTTCGCATTATCTCAGGATTCTAAGATCTTTATTGTCATACTGAGTAAAAAACTACTTTGTCCATTTTCAAAATTTTAAAAAGCACATGTTTCAAGTACAACTCTCAGAGATACATTATTTCAGGCATTATTGGCCATTTTTCATTTGTGGTTTAGAAGTTATGTTTAAATAACTGTAATATTGAGTGTTACAGTATAGAGTCATATTGAATAAAACATCATTTTTGATTTGCAAACCATATACAAATAACTTTTCCTGGTAAAACTCCCATGGATTCAATTTCACATTCTTTTTTAGACATTTTGCACGTTTGGATTAGGAATGATTTGTAATACATTTTTATTGCTTTTTTCGCATTATCTCAGGATTGTAAGTATGATACTGTCAAATTGAGTAAAACATTACTTGTTGTTTTTGCAAACCTTGCCAAATGTTTCTTTCCAGTAAAACTCTTAAAGATACACATCTTCAGGCGTTATTAGACATTTTGCATGTGTATTTTTGGAATTATGTTTCAAAAACTTTCTTATTGAGTTTGACAGTATACTGTCATAGTGAATAAAACCTAATTTCTGTATTTTTGAACCTTTCCAAAATACTTGATTCTTGTAAAACTCACATAAATTCAATATTACAGGCTTTTTTAGACAGAAATTATGTTTGGTTTTGGAGTTATGTCTATAAACCTTTCATATTTAGTATGACAAATATACAGCTGTTTTGAATTACAAAACAACTTTATGTCTTTGCAAACCTTACAAATGATCATTTTTCTAGTACAACTGACAAAGATGAATATCTCCAGACATTATAAGCCATTTTGCATGTGTGGTTTATAAGTTATGTTTGAATACATTTTTATTGCTTTTTTCGCATTATCTCAGGATTGTAGAAACCTTACTGTCTTATTGAATAAAAAACTACTTTTTGCATTTGCAAGATTTTAAAAAGCATATGTTTCGATCAAAACTCCCGAAGATGCATTATTTCAGGCATTATTAGCCATTTTTCATGTGTGGTTTAGAAGTTATGTTTAAATAACTGTCATATTGAGTGTTACAGTATACAATCATATTGAGTAGAACCTACTTTTTGTAGTTGCAAACCATAGAAAAACAATCTTTTTTAGTAAAACCCACATTGATTCAATATCACAGGCATTTTTAGAAATTTTGCACATTTGGATTAGGAATTATGTTGGAATACATTTGTATTGCTTTTTTCGCATTATCTCAGGATTCTAAGATCTTTATTGTCATACTGAGTAAAAAACAACTTTGTCCATTTTCAAAATTTAAAAAAGCACATGTTTCAAGTAAAACTCTCAGAGATACAATATTTCAGGCATTATTGGCCATTTTTCATGTGTGGTTTAGAAGTTATGTTTAAATAACTGTAATATTGAGTGTTACAGTATAGAGTCATATTGAATAAAACATCATTTTTTATTTGCAAACCATATACAAATAACTGTTCCTGGTAAAACTCCCATGGATTCAATTTCACATTATTTTTTAGACATTTTGCACGTTTGGATTAGGAATGATTTGTAATACATTTATATTGCTTTTTTCGCATTATCTCAGGATTGTAAGTATGATACTGTCAAATTGAGTAAAACATTACTTGTTGTTTTTGCAAACCTTGCCAAATGTTTCTTTCCAGTAAAACTCTTAAAGATACATATCTTCAGGCGTTATTAGACATTTTGCATGTGTATTTTTGGAATTATGTTTCAAAAACTTTCTTATTGAGTTTGACAGTATACTGTCATAGTGAATAAAACCTAATTTCTGTATTTGTGAACCTTTCCAAAATACTTGATTCTTGTAAAACTCACATAAATTCAATATTACAGGCTTTTTTTGACAGAAATTATGTTTGGTTTTGGAGTTATGTCTATAAACCTTTCATATTTAGTATGACAAATATACAGCTGTTTTGAATTACAAAACAACGTTATGTCTTTGCAAACCTTACAAATGCTCATTTTTCTAGTACAACTGACAAAGATGAATATCTCCAGACATTATAAGCCATTTTGCATGTGTGGTTTATAAGTTATGTTTGAATACATTTTTATTGCTTTTTTCGCATTATCTCAGGATTGTAGGAACCTTACTGTCTTATTGAATAAAAAACTACTTTTTGCATTTGCAAGATTTTAAAAAGCATATGTTTCGATCAAAACTACCGAAGATATATTATTTCAGGCATTATTAGCCATTTTTCATGTGTGGTTTAGAAGTTATGTTTAAATAACTGTCATATTGAGTGTTACAGTATACAATCATATTGAGTATAAACTAATTTTTGTAGTTGCAAACCATAGAAAAACAATCTTTTTTAGTAAAACTCACATTGATTCAATATCACAGGCATTTTTAGAAATTTTGCACATTTGGATTAGGAATTATGTTGGAATACATTTTTATTGCTTTTTTCGCATTATCTCAGGATTCTAAGATCTTTATTGTCACACTGAGTAAAAAACAACTTTGTCCATTTTCAAAATTTAAAAAAGCACATGTTTCAAGTAAAACTCTCAGAGATACAATATTTCAGGCATTATTGGCCATTTTTCATGTGTGGTTTAGAAGTTATGTTTAAATAACTGTAATATTGAGTGTTACAGTATAGAGTCATATTGAATAAAACATCATTTTTTATTTGCAAACCATATACAAATAACTGTTCCTGGTAAAACTCCCATGGATTCAATTTCACATTCTTTTTTAGACATTTTGCACGTTTGGATTAGGAATGATTTGTAATACATTTTTATTGCTTTTTTCGCACTATCTCGGGATTGTAAGTATGATACTGTCAAATTGAGTAAAACATTACTTGTTGTTTTTGCAAACCTTGCCAAATGTTTCTTTCCAGTAAAACTCTTAAAGATACATATTTTCAGGCGTTATTAGACATTTATCATGTGTATTTTTGGAATTATGTTTCAAAAACTTTCTTATTGAGTTTGACAGTATAGTGTCATAGTGAATAAAACCTAATTTCTGTATTTGTGAACCTTTCCAAAATACTTGATTCTTGTAAAACTCAAATAAATTCAATATTACAGGCTTTTTTTTGACAGAAATTATGTTTGGTTTTGGAGTTATGTCTATAAACCGTTCATATATAGTATGACAAATATACAGCTGTTTTGAATTACAAAACAACTTTATGTCTTTGCAAACCTTACAAATGATCATTTTTCTAGTACAACTGACAAAGATGAATATCTCCAGACATTATAAGCCATTTTGCATGTGTGGTTTATGTTTGAATACATTTTTATTGCTTTTTTCGCATTATCTCAGGATTGTAGGAACCTTACTGTCTTATTGAATAAAAAACTACTTTTTGCATTTGCAAGATTTTAAAAAGCATATGTTTCGATCAAAACTACCGAAGATATATTATTTCAGGCATTATTAGCCATTTTTCATGTGTGGTTTAGAAGTTATGTTTAAATAACTGTCATATTGAGTGTTACAGTATACAATCATATTGAGTACAAACTAATTTTTTGTAGTTGCAAACCATAGAAAAACAATCTTTTTTAGTAAAACTCACATTGATTCAATATCACAGGCATTTTTAGAAATTTTGCACATTTGGATTAGGAATTATGTTGGAATACATTTTTATTGCTTTTTTCGCATTATCTCAGGATTCTAAGATCTTTATTGTCATACTGAGTAAAAAACAACTTTGTCCATTTTCAAAATTTAAAAAAGCACATGTTTCAAGTAAAACTCTCAGAGATACAATATTTCAGGCATTATTGGCCATTTTTCATGTGTGGTTTAGAAGTTATGTTTAAATAACTGTAATATTGAGTGTTAGAGTATAGAGTCATATTGAATAAAACATCATTTTTGATTTGCAAACCATATAAAAATAACTGTTCCTGGTAAAACTCCCATGGATTCAATTTCACATTCTTTTTCAGACATTTTGCACGTTTGGATTAGGAATGATTTGTAATACATTTTTATTGCTTTTTTCGCATTATCTCAGGATTGTAAGTATGATACTGTCAAATTGAGTAAAACATTACTTGTTGTTTTTGCAAACCTTGCCAAATGTTTCTTTCCAGTAAAACTCTTAAAGATACATATCTTCAGGCGTTATTAGACATTTTGCATGTGTATTTTTGGAATTATGTTTCAAAAACTTTCTTATTGAGTTTGACAGTATACTGTCATAGTGAATAAAACCTAATTTCTGTATTTTTGAACCTTTCCAAAATACTTGATTCTTGTAGAACTCACAGATATTCAATATTACAGGTTTTTTTTTGACAGAAATTATGTTTGGTTTTGGAGTTATGTCTATAAACCTTTCATATTTAGTATGACAAATATACAGCTGTTTTGAATTACAAAACAACTTTATGTCTTTGCAAACCTTACAAATGATCATTTTTCTAGTACAACTGACAAAGATGAATATCTCCAGACATTATAAGCCATTTTGCATGTGTGGTTTATGTTTGAATACATTTTTATTGCTTTTTTCGCATTATCTCAGGATCGTAGGAACCTTACTGTCTTATTGAATAAAAAACTACTTTTTGCATTTGCAAGATTTTAAAAAGCATATGTTTCGATCAAAACTCCCGAAGATGCATTATTTCAGGCATTATTAGCCATTTTTCATGTGTGGTTTAGAAGTTGTGTTTAAATAACTGTCATATTGAGTGTTACAGTATACAATCATATTGAGTAGAACCTAATTTTTGTAGTTGCAAACCATAGAAAAACAATCTTTTTTAGTACAACTCACATTGATTCAATATCACAGGCATTTTTAGAAATTTTGCACATTTGGATTAGGAATTATGTTGGAATACATTTTTATTGCTTTTTTCGCATTATCTCAGGATTCTAAGATCTTTATTGTCATACTGAGTAAAAAACTACTTTGTCCATTTTCAAAATTTAAAAAAGCACATGTTTCAAGTAAAACTCTCAGAGATACATTATTTCAGGCAGTATTGGCCAGTTTTCATGTGTGGTTTAGAAGTTATGTTTAAATAACTGTAATATTGAGTGTTACAGTATAGAGTCATATTGAATAAAACATCATTTTTGATTTGCAAACCATATACAAATAACTGTTCCTGGTAAAACTCCCATGGATTCAATTTCACATTCTTTTTTAGACATTTTGCACGTTTGGATTAGGAATGATTTGTAATACATTTTTATTGCTTTTTTCGCATTATCTCAGGATTGTAAGTATGATACTGTCAAATTGAGTAAAACATTACTTGTTGTTTTTGCAAACCTTGCCAAATGTTTCTTTCCAGTAAAACTCTTAAAGATACATATCTTCAGGCGTTATTAGACATTTTGCATGTGTATTTTTGGAATTATGTTTCAAAAACTTTCTTATTGAATTTGACAGTATACTGTCATAGTGAATAAAACCTAATTTCTGTATTTGTGAACCTTTCCAAAATACTTGATTCTTGTAAAACTCACAGAAATTCAATATTACAGGCTTTTTTTGACAGAAATTATGTTTGGTTTTGGAGTTATGTCTATAAAACTTTCAAATTTAGTATGACAAATATACAGCTGTTTTGAATTACAAAACAACTTTATGTCTTTGCAAACCTTACAAATGATCATTTTTCTAGTACAACTGACAAAGATGAATATCTCCAGACATTATAAACCATTTTGCATGTGTGGTTTATAAGTTATGTTTGAATACATTTTTATTGCTTTTTTCGCATTATCTCAGGATTGTAGAAACCTTACTGTCTTATTGAATAAAAAACTACTTTTTGCATTTGCAAGATTTTAAAAAGCATATGTTTCGATCAAAACTCCCGAAGATGCATTATTTCAGGCATTATTAGCCATTTTTCATGTGTGGTTTAGAAGTTATGTGTAAATAACTGTCATATTGAGTGTTACAGTATACAATCATATTGAGTAGAACCTAATTTTTGTAGTTGCAAACCATAGAAAAACAATCTTTTTTAGTAAAACCCACATTGATTCAATATCACAGGCATTTTTAGAAATTTTGCACATTTGGATTAGGAATTATGTTGGAATACATTTTTATTGCTTTTTTCGCAATATCTCAGGATTCTAAGATCTTTATTGTCATACTGAGTAAAAAACTACTTTGTCCATTTTCAAAATTTAAAAAAGCACATGTTTCAAGTAAAACTCTCAGAGATACATTATTTCAGGCAGTATTGGCCATTTTTCATGTGTGGTTTAGAAGTTATGTTTAAATAACTGTAATATTGAGTGTTACAGTATAGAGTCATATTGAATAAAACATCATTTTTGATTTGCAAACCATATACAAATAACTGTTCCTGGTAAAACTCCCATTGATTCAATTTCACATTCTTTTTTAGACATTTTGCACGTTTGGATTAGGAATGATTTGTAATACATTTTTATTGCTTTTTTCGCATTATCTCAGGATTGTAAGTATGATACTGTCAAATTGAGTAAAACATTACTTGTTGTTTTTGCAAACCTTGCCAAATGTTTCTTTCCAGTAAAACTCTTAAAGATACATATCTTCAGGCGTTATTAGACATTTTGCATGTGTATTTTTGGAATTATGTTTCAAAAACTTTCTTATTGAGTTTGACAGCATACTGTCATAGTGAATAAAACCTAATTTCTGTATTTGTGAACCTTTCCAAAATACTTGATTCTTGTAAAACTCACATAAATTCAATATTACAGGCTTTTTTTGACAGAAATTATGTTTGGTTTTGGAGTTATGTCTATAAACCTTTCATATTTAGTATGACAAATATACAGCTGTTTTGAATTACAAAACAACTTTATGTCTTTGCAAACCTTACAAATGATCCTTTTTCTAGTACAACTGACAAAGATGAATATCTCCAGACATTATAAGCCATTTTGCATGTGTGGTTTATAAGTTATGTTTGAATACATTTTTATTGCTTTTTTCGCATTATCTCAGGATTGTAGAAACCTTACTGTCTTATTGAATAAAAAACTACTTTTTGCATTTGCAAGATTTTAAAAAGCATATGTTTCGATCAAAACTCCCGAAGATGCATTATTTCAGGCATTATTAGCCTTTTTTCATGTGTGGTTTAGAAGTTATGTTTAAATAACTGTCATATTGAGTGTTACAGTATACAATCATATTGAGTAGAACCTAATTTTTGTAGTTGCAAACCATAGAAAAACAATCTTTTTTAGTAAAACTCACATTGATTCAATATTACAGGCATTTCTAGAAATTTTGCACATTTGGATTAGGAATTATGTTGGAGTACATTTTTATTGCTTTTTTCGCATTATCTCAGGATTCTAAGATCTTTATTGTCATACTGAGTAAAAAACTACTTTGTCCATTTTCAAAATTTAAAAAAGCACATGTTTCAAGTAAAACTCTCAGAGATACATTATTTCAGGCATTATTGGCCATTTTTCATGTGTGGTTTAGAAGTTATGTTTAAATAACTGTAATATTGAGTGTTACAGTATAGAGTCATATTGAATAAAACATAATTTTTGATTTGCAAACCATATACAAATAACTGTTCCTGGTAAAACTCCCATGGATTCAATTTCACATTCTTTTTTAGACATTTTGCACGTTTGGATTAGGAATGATTTGTAATACATTTTTATTGCTTTTTTCGCATTATCTCAGGATTGTAAGTATGATACTGTCAAATTGAGTAAAACATTACTTGTTGTTTTTGCAAACCTTGCCAAATGTTTCTTTCCAGTAAAACTCTTAAAGATACATATCTTCAGGCGTTATTAGACATTTTGCATGTGTATTTTTGGAATTATGTTTCAAAAACTTTCTTATTGAGTTTGACAGTATACTGTCATAGTGAATAAAACCTCATTTCTGTATTTGTGAACCTTTCCAAAATACTTGATTCTTGTAAAACTCACATAAATTCAATATTACAGGCTTTTTTTGACAGAAATTATGTTTGGTTTTGGAGTTATGTCTATAAACCTTTCATATTTAGTATGACAAATATACAGCTGTTTTCAAGTACAAAACAACTTTATGTCTTTGCAAACCTTACAAATGATCATTTTTCTAGTACAACTGACAAAGATGAATATCTCCAGACATTATAAGCCATTTTGCATGTGTGGTTTATAAGTTATGTTTGAATACATTTTTATTGCTTTTTTCGCATTATCTCAGGATTGTAGGAACCTTACTGTCTTATTGAATAAAAAACTACTTTTTGCATTTGCAAGATTTTAAAAAGCATATGTTTCGATCAAAACTCCCGAAGATGCATTATTTCAGGCATTATTAGCCATTTTTCATGTGTGGTTTAGAAGTTATGTTTAAATAACTGTCATATTGAGTGTTACAGTATACAATCATATTGAGTAGAACCTAATTTTTGTAGTTGCAAACCATAGAAAAACAATCTTTTTTAGTACAACTCACATTGATTCAATATCACAGGCATTTTTAAAAATGTTGCCCATTTGGATTAGGAATTATGTTGGAATACATTTTTATTGCTTTTTTCGCATTATCTCAGGATTACAAGATCTTTATTGTCATACTGAGTAAAAAACTACTTTGTCCATTTTCAAAATTTAAAAAAGCACATGTTTCAAGTACAACTCTCAGAGATACATTATTTCAGGCAGTATTGGCCATTTTTCATGTGTGGTTTAGAAGTTATGTTTAAATAACTGTAATATTGAGTGTTACAGTATAGAGTCATATTGAATAAAACATCATTTTTGATTTGCAAACCATATACAAATAACTGTTCCTGGTAAAACTCCCATGGATTCAATTTCACATTCTTTTTTAGACATTTTGCACGTTTGGATTAGGAATGATTTGTAATACATTTTTATTGCTTTTTTCGCATTATCTCAGGATTGTAAGTATGATACTGTCAAATTGAGTAAAACATTACTTGTTGTTTTTGCAAACCTTGCCAAATGTTTCCTTCCAGTAAAACTCTTAAAGATACATATCTTCAGGCGTTATTAGACATTTTGCATGTGTATTTTTGGAATTATGTTTCAAAAACTTTCTTATTGAGTTTGACAGTATACTGTCATAGTGAATAAAACCTAATTTCTGTATTTGTGAACCTTTCCAAAATACTTGATTCTTGTAAAACTCACAGAAATTCAATATTACAGGCTTTTTTTGACAGAAATCATGTTTGATTTTGGAGTTATGTCTATAAACCTTTCATATTTAGTATGACAAATATACAGCTGTTTTGAATTACAAAACAACTTTATGTCTTTGCAAACCTTACAAATGATCATTTTTCTAGTACAACTGACAAAGATGAATATCTCCAGACATGATAAGCCATTTTGCATGTGTGGTTTATAAGTTATGTTTGAATACATTTTTATTGCTTTTTTCGCATTATCTCAGGATTGTAGAAACCTTACTGTCTTATTGAATAAAAAACTACTTTTTGCATTTGCAAGATTTTAAAAAGCATATGTTTCGATCAAAACTCCCGAAGATGCATTATTTCAGGCATTATTAGCCATTTTTCATGTGTGGTTTAGAAGTTATGTGTAAATAACTGTCATATTGAGTGTTACAGTATACAATCATATTGAGTAGAACCTAATTTTTGTAGTTGCAAACCATAGAAAAACAATCTTTTTTAGTAAAACCCACATTGATTCAATATCACAGGCATTTTTAGAAATTTTGCACATTTGGATTAGGAATTATGTTGGAATACATTTTTATTGCTTTTTTCGCAATATCTCAGGATTCTAAGATCTTTATTGTCATACTGAGTAAAAAACTACTTTGTCCATTTTCAAAATTTAAAAAAGCACATGTTTCAAGTAAAACTCTCAGAGATACATTATTTCAGGCAGTATTGGCCATTTTTCATGTGTGGTTTAGAAGTTATGTTTAAATAACTGTAATATTGAGTGTTACAGTATAGAGTCATATTGAATAAAACATCCTTTTTGATTTGCAAACCATATACAAATAACTGTTCCTGGTAAAACTCCCATTGATTCAATTTCACATTCTTTTTTAGACATTTTGCACGTTTGGATTAGGAATGATTTGTAATACATTTTTATTGCTTTTTTCGCATTATCTCAGGATTGTAAGTATGATACTGTCAAATTGAGTAAAACATTACTTGTTGTTTTTGCAAACCCTTGCCAAATGTTTCTTTCCAGTAAAACTCTTAAAGATACATATCTTCAGGCGTTATTAGACATTTTGCATGTGTATTTTTGGAATTATGTTTCAAAAACTTTCTTATTGAGTTTGACAGCATACTGTCATAGTGAATAAAACCTAATTTCTGTATTTGTGAACCTTTCCAAAATACTTGATTCTTGTAAAACTCACATAAATTCAATATTACAGGCTTTTTTTGACAGAAATTATGTTTGGTTTTGGAGTTATGTCTATAAACCTTTCATATTTAGTATGACAAATATACAGCTGTTTTGAATTACAAAACAACTTTATGTCTTTGCAAACCTTACAAATGATCCTTTTTCTAGTACAACTGACAAAGATGAATATCTCCAGACATTATAAGCCATTTTGCATGTGTGGTTTATAAGTTATGTTTGAATACATTTTTATTGCTTTTTTCGCATTATCTCAGGATTGTAGAAACCTTACTGTCTTATTGAATAAAAAACTACTTTTTGCATTTGCAAGATTTTAAAAAGCATATGTTTTGATCAAAACTCCCGAAGATGCATTATTTCAGGCATTATTAGCCATTTTTCATGTGTGGTTTAGAAGTTATGTTTAAATAACTGTCATATTGAGTGTTACAGTATAGAGTCATATTGAATAAAACATCATTTTTGATTTGCAAACCATATACAAATAACTGTTCCTGGTAAAACTCCCATTGATTCAATTTCACATTCTTTTTTAGACATTTTGCACGTTTGGATTAGGAATGATTTGTAATACATTTTTATTGCTTTTTTCGCATTATCTCAGGATTGTAAGTATGATACTGTCAAATTGAGTAAAACATTACTTGTTGTTTTTGCAAACCTTGCCAAATGTTTCTTTCCAGTAAAACTCTTAAAGATACATATCTTCAGGCGTTATTAGACATTTTGCATGTGTATTTTTGGAATTATGTTTCAAAAACTTTCTTATTGAGTTTGACAGCATACTGTCATAGTGAATAAAACCTAATTTCTGTATTTGTGAACCTTTCCAAAATACTTGATTCTTGTAAAACTCACATAAATTCAATATTACAGGCTTTTTTTGACAGAAATTATGTTTGGTTTTGGAGTTATGTCTATAAACCTTTCATATTTAGTATGACAAATATACAGCTGTTTTGAATTACAAAACAACTTTATGTCTTTGCAAACCTTACAAATGATCCTTTTTCTAGTACAACTGACAAAGATGAATATCTCCAGACATTATAAGCCATTTTGCATGTGTGGTTTATAAGTTATGTTTGAATACATTTTTATTGCTTTTTTCGCATTATCTCAGGATTGTAGAAACCTTACTGTCTTATTGAATAAAAAACTACTTTTTGCATTTGCAAGATTTTAAAAAGCATATGTTTCGATCAAAACTCCCGAAGATGCATTATTTCAGGCATTATTAGCCTTTTTTCATGTGTGGTTTAGAAGTTATGTTTAAATAACTGTCATATTGAGTGTTACAGTATACAATCATATTGAGTAGAACCTAATTTTTGTAGTTGCAAACCATAGAAAAACAATCTTTTTTAGTAAAACTCACATTGATTCAATATCACAGGCATTTCTAGAAATTTTGCACATTTGGATTAGGAATTATGTTGGAGTACATTTTTATTGCTTTTTTCGCATTATCTCAGGATTCTAAGATCTTTATTGTCATACTGAGTAAAAAACTACTTTGTCCATTTTCAAAATTTAAAAAAGCACATGTTTCAAGTAAAACTCTCAGAGATACATTATTTCAGGCATTATTGGCCATTTTTCATGTGTGGTTTAGAAGTTATGTTTAAATAACTGTAATATTGAGTGTTACAGTATAGAGTCATATTGAATAAAACATAATTTTTGATTTGCAAACCATATACAAATAACTGTTCCTGGTAAAACTCCCATGGATTCAATTTCACATTCTTTTTTAGACATTTTGCACGTTTGGATTAGGAATGATTTGTAATACATTTTTATTGCTTTTTTCGCATTATCTCAGGATTGTAAGTATGATACTGTCAAATTGAGTAAAACATTACTTGTTGTTTTTGCAAACCTTGCCAAATGTTTCTTTCCAGTAAAACTCTTAAAGATACATATCTTCAGGCGTTATTAGACATTTTGCATGTGTATTTTTGGAATTATGTTTCAAAAACTTTCTTATTGAGTTTGACAGTATACTGTCATAGTGAATAAAACCTCATTTCTGTATTTGTGAACCTTTCCAAAATACTTGATTCTTGTAAAACTCACATAAATTCAATATTACAGGCTTTTTTTGACAGAAATTATGTTTGGTTTTGGAGTTATGTCTATAAACCTTTCATATTTAGTATGACAAATATACAGCTGTTTTCAAGTACAAAACAACTTTATGTCTTTGCAAACCTTACAAATGATCATTTTTCTAGTACAACTGACAAAGATGAATATCTCCAGACATTATAAGCCATTTTGCATGTGTGGTTTATAAGTTATGTTTGAATACATTTTTATTGCTTTTTTCGCATTATCTCAGGATTGTAGGAACCTTACTGTCTTATTGAATAAAAAACTACTTTTTGCATTTGCAAGATTTTAAAAAGCATATGTTTCGATCAAAACTCCCGAAGATGCATTATTTCAGGCATTATTAGCCATTTTTCATGTGTGGTTTAGAAGTTATGTTTAAATAACTGTCATATTGAGTGTTACAGTATACAATCATATTGAGTAGAACCTAATTTTTGTAGTTGCAAACCATAGAAAAACAATCTTTTTTAGTACAACTCACATTGATTCAATATCACAGGCATTTTTAAAAATGTTGCCCATTTGGATTAGGAATTATGTTGGAATACATTTTTATTGCTTTTTTCGCATTATCTCAGGATTACAAGATCTTTATTGTCATACTGAGTAAAAAACTACTTTGTCCATTTTCAAAATTTAAAAAAGCACATGTTTCAAGTACAACTCTCAGAGATACATTATTTCAGGCAGTATTGGCCATTTTTCATGTGTGGTTTAGAAGTTATGTTTAAATAACTGTAATATTGAGTGTTACAGTATAGAGTCATATTGAATAAAACATCATTTTTGATTTGCAAACCATATACAAATAACTGTTCCTGGTAAAACTCCCATGGATTCAATTTCACATTCTTTTTTAGACATTTTGCACGTTTGGATTAGGAATGATTTGTAATACATTTTTATTGCTTTTTTCGCATTATCTCAGGATTGTAAGTATGATACTGTCAAATTGAGTAAAACATTACTTGTTGTTTTTGCAAACCTTGCCAAATGTTTCCTTCCAGTAAAACTCTTAAAGATACATATCTTCAGGCGTTATTAGACATTTTGCATGTGTATTTTTGGAATTATGTTTCAAAAACTTTCTTATTGAGTTTGACAGTATACTGTCATAGTGAATAAAACCTAATTTCTGTATTTGTGAACCTTTCCAAAATACTTGATTCTTGTAAAACTCACAGAAATTCAATATTACAGGCTTTTTTTGACAGAAATCATGTTTGATTTTGGAGTTATGTCTATAAACCTTTCATATTTAGTATGACAAATATACAGCTGTTTTGAATTACAAAACAACTTTATGTCTTTGCAAACCTTACAAATGATCATTTTTCTAGTACAACTGACAAAGATGAATATCTCCAGACATGATAAGCCATTTTGCATGTGTGGTTTATAAGTTATGTTTGAATACATTTTTATTGCTTTTTTCGCATTATCTCAGGATTGTAGAAACCTTACTGTCTCATTGAATAAAAAACTACTTTTTGCATTTGCAAGATTTTAAAAAGCATATGTTTCGATCAAAACTCCCGAAGATGCATTATTTCAGGCATTATTAGCCATTTTTCATGTGTGGTTTAGAAGTTATGTGTAAATAACTGTCATATTGAGTGTTACAGTATACAATCATATTGAGTAGAACCTAATTTTTGTAGTTGCAAACCATAGAAAAACAATCTTTTTTAGTAAAACCCACATTGATTCAATATCACAGGCATTTTTAGAAATTTTGCACATTTGGATTAGGAATTATGTTGGAATACATTTTTATTGCTTTTTTCGCAATATCTCAGGATTCTAAGATCTTTATTGTCATACTGAGTAAAAAACTACTTTGTCCATTTTCAAAATTTAAAAAAGCACATGTTTCAAGTAAAACTCTCAGAGATACATTATTTCAGGCAGTATTGGCCATTTTTCATGTGTGGTTTAGAAGTTATGTTTAAATAACTGTAATATTGAGTGTTACAGTATAGAGTCATATTGAATAAAACATCCTTTTTGATTTGCAAACCATATACAAATAACTGTTCCTGGTAAAACTCCCATTGATTCAATTTCACATTCTTTTTTAGACATTTTGCACGTTTGGATTAGGAATGATTTGTAATACATTTTTATTGCTTTTTTCGCATTATCTCAGGATTGTAAGTATGATACTGTCAAATTGAGTAAAACATTACTTGTTGTTTTTGCAAACCTTGCCAAATGTTTCTTTCCAGTAAAACTCTTAAAGATACATATCTTCAGGCGTTATTAGACATTTTGCATGTGTATTTTTGGAATTATGTTTCAAAAACTTTCTTATTGAGTTTGACAGCATACTGTCATAGTGAATAAAACCTAATTTCTGTATTTGTGAACCTTTCCAAAATACTTGATTCTTGTAAAACTCACATAAATTCAATATTACAGGCTTTTTTTGACAGAAATTATGTTTGGTTTTGGAGTTATGTCTATAAACCTTTCATATTTAGTATGACAAATATACAGCTGTTTTGAATTACAAAACAACTTTATGTCTTTGCAAACCTTACAAATGATCCTTTTTCTAGTACAACTGACAAAGATGAATATCTCCAGACATTATAAGCCATTTTGCATGTGTGGTTTATAAGTTATGTTTGAATACATTTTTATTGCTTTTTTCGCATTATCTCAGGATTGTAGAAACCTTACTGTCTTATTGAATAAAAAACTACTTTTTGCATTTGCAAGATTTTAAAAAGCATATGTTTTGATCAAAACTCCCGAAGATGCATTATTTCAGGCATTATTAGCCATTTTTCATGTGTGGTTTAGAAGTTATGTTTAAATAACTGTCATATTGAGTGTTACAGTATACAATCATATTGAGTAGAACCTAATTTTTGTAGTTGCAAACCATAGAAAAACAATCTTTTTTAGTAAAACTCACATTGATTCAATATCACAGGCATTTTTAGAAATTTTGCACATTTGGATTAGGAATTATGTTGGAGTACATTTTTATTGCTTTTTTCGCATTATCTCAGGATTCTAAGATCTTTATTGTCATACTGAGTAAAAAACTACTTTGTCCATTTTCAAAATTTAAAAAAGCACATGTTTCAAGTAAAACTCTCAGAGATACATTATTTCAGGCATTATTGGCCATTTTTCATGTGTGGTTTAGAAGTTATGTTTAAATAACTGTAATATTGAGTGTTACAGTATAGAGTCATATTGAATAAAACATAATTTTTGATTTGCAAACCATATACAAATAACTGTTCCTGGTAAAACTCCCATGGATTCAATTTCACATTCTTTTTTAGACATTTTGCACGTTTGGATTAGGAATGATTTGTAATACATTTTTATTGCTTTTTTCGCATTATCTCAGGATTGTAAGTATGATACTGTCAAATTGAGTAAAACATTACTTGTTGTTTTTGCAAACCTTGCCAAATGTTTCTTTCCAGTAAAACTCTTAAAGATACATATCTTCAGGCGTTATTAGACATTTTGCATGTGTATTTTTGGAATTATGTTTCAAAAACTTTCTTATTGAGTTTGACAGTATACTGTCATAGTGAATAAAACCTCATTTCTGTATTTGTGAACCTTTCCAAAATACTTGATTCTTGTAAAACTCAAATAAATTCAATATTACAGGCTTTTTTTTGACAGAAATTATGTTTGGTTTTGGAGTTATGTCTATAAACCTTTCATATTTAGTATGACAAATATACAGCTGTTTTGAATTACAAAACAACTTTATGTCTTTGCAAACCTTACAAATGATCATTTTTCTAGTACAACTGACAAAGATGAATATCTCCAGACATTATAAGCCATTTTGCATGTGTGGTTTATAAGTTATGTTTGAATACATTTTTATTGCTTTTTTCGCATTATCTCAGGATTGTAGGAACCTTACTGTCTTATTGAATAAAAAACTACTTTTTGCATTTGCAAGATTTTAAAAAGCATATGTTTCGATCAAAACTCCCGAAGATGCATTATTTCAGGCATTATTAGCCATTTTTCATGTGTGGTTTAGAAGTTATGTTTAAATAACTGTCATATTGAGTGTTACAGTATACAATCATATTGAGTAGAACCTAATTTTTGTAGTTGCAAACCATAGAAAAACAATCTTTTTTAGTACAACTCACATTGATTCAATATCACAGGCATTTTTAGAAATGTTGCACATTTGGATTAGGAATTATGTTGGAATACATTTTTATTGCTTTTTTCGCATTATCTCAGGATTACAAGATCTTTATTGTCATACTGAGTAAAAAACTACTTTGTCCATTTTCAAAATTTAAAAAAGCACATGTTTCAAGTACAACTCTCAGAGATACATTATTTCAGGCATTATTGGCCATTTTTCATGTGTGGTTTAGAAGTTATGTTTAAATAACTGTAATATTGAGTGTTACAGTATAGAGTCATATTGAATAAAACATCATTTTTGATTTGCAAACCATATACAAATAACTGTTCCTGGTAAAACTCCCATGGATTCAATTTCACATTCTTTTTTAGACATTTTGCACGTTTGGATTAGGAATGATTTGTAATACATTTTTATTGCTTTTTTCGCATTATCTCAGGATTGTAAGTATGATACTGTCAAATTGAGTAAAACATTACTTGTTGTTTTTGCAAACCTTGCCAAATGTTTCTTTCCAGTAAAACTCTTAAAGATACATATCTTCAGGCGTTATTAGACATTTTGCATGTGTATTTTTGGAATTATGTTTCAAAAACTTTCTTATTGAGTTTGACAGCATACTGTCATAGTGAATAAAACCTAATTTCTGTATTTGTGAACCTTTCCAAAATACTTGATTCTTGTAAAACTCACATAAATTCAATATTACAGGCTTTTTTTGACAGAAATTATGTTTGGTTTTGGAGTTATGTCTATAAACCTTTCATATTTAGTATGACAAATATACAGCTGTTTTCAAGTACAAAACAACTTTATGTCTTTGCAAACCTTACAAATGATCATTTTTCTAGTACAACTGACAAAGATGAATATCTCCAGACATTATAAGCCATTTTGCATGTGTGGTTTATAAGTTATGTTTGAATACATTTTTATTGCTTTTTTCGCATTATCTCAGGATTGTAGGAACCTTACTGTCTTATTGAATAAAAAACTACTTTTTGCATTTGCAAGATTTTAAAAAGCATATGTTTCGATCAAAACTCCCGAAGATGCATTATTTCAGGCATTATTAGCCATTTTTCATGTGTGGTTTAGAAGTTATGTTTAAATAACTGTCATATTGAGTGTTACAGTATACAATCATATTGAGTAGAACCTAATTTTTGTAGTTGCAAACCATAGAAAAACAATCTTTTTTAGTACAACTCACATTGATTCAATATCACAGGCATTTTTAGAAATGTTGCCCATTTGGATTAGGAATTATGTTGGAATACAATTTTATTGCTTTTTTCGCATTATCTCAGGATTACAAGATCTTTATTGTCATACTGAGTAAAAAACTACTTTGTCCATTTTCAAAATTTAAAAAAGCACATGTTTCAAGTACAACTCTCAGAGATACATTATTTCAGGCAGTATTGGCCATTTTTCATGTGTGGTTTAGAAGTTATGTTTAAATAACTGTAATATTGAGTGTTACAGTATAGAGTCATATTGAATAAAACATCATTTTTGATTTGCAAACCATATACAAATAACTGTTCCTGGTAAAACTCCCATGGATTCAATTTCACATTCTTTTTTAGACATTTTGCACGTTTGGATTAGGAATGATTTGTAATACATTTTTATTGCTTTTTTCGCATTATCTCAGGATTGTAAGTATGATACTGTCAAATTGAGTAAAACATTACTTGTTGTTTTTGCAAACCTTGCCAAATGTTTCCTTCCAGTAAAACTCTTAAAGATACATATCTTCAGGCGTTATTAGACATTTTGCATGTGTATCTTTGGAATTATGTTTCAAAAACTTTCTTATTGAGTTTGACAGTATACTGTCATAGTGAATAAAACCTAATTTCTGTATTTGTGAACCTTTCCAAAATACTTGATTCTTGTAAAACTCACAGAAATTCAATATTACAGGCTTTTTTTGACAGAAATCATGTTTGGTTTTGGAGTTATGTCTATAAACCTTTCATATTTAGTATGACAAATATACAGCTGTTTTGAATTACAAAACAACTTTATGTCTTTGCAAACCTTACAAATGATCATTTTTCTAGTACAACTGACAAAGATGAATATCTCCAGACATTATAAGCCATTTTGCATGTGTGGTTTATAAGTTATGTTTGAATACATTTTTATTGCTTTTTTCGCATTATCTCAGGATTGTAGAAACCTTACTGTCTTATTGAATAAAAAACTACTTTTTGCATTTGCAAGATTTTAAAAAGCATATGTTTCGATCAAAACTCCCGAAGATGCATTATTTCAGGCATTATTAGCCATTTTTCATGTGTGGTTTAGAAGTTATGTTTAAATAACTGTCATATTGAGTGTTACAGTATACAATCATATTGAGTAGAACCTAATTTTTGTAGTTGCAAACCATAGAAAAACAATCTTTTTTAGTACAACTCACATTGATTCAATATCACAGGCATTTTTAGAAATTTTGCACATTTGGATTAGGAATTATGTTGGAATACATTTTTATTGTTTTTTTCGCATTATCTCAGGATTCTAAGATTTTTATTGTCATACTGAGTAAAAAACTACTTTGTCCATTTTCAAAATTTAAAAAAGCACATGTTTCAAGTAAAACTCTCAGAGATACATTATTTCAGGCATTATTGGCCATTTTTCATGTGTGGTTTAGAAGTTATGTTTAAATAACTGTAATATTGAGTGTTACAGTATAGAATCATATTGAATAAAACATCATTTTTGATTTGCAAACCATATAAAAATAACTGTTCCTGGTAAAACTCCAATGGATTCAATTTCACATTCTTTTTTAGACATTTTGCACGTTTGGATTAGGCATGATTTGTAATACATTTTTATTGCTTTTTTCGCATTATCTCAGGATTGTAAGTATGATACTGTCAAATTGAGTAAAACATTACTTGTTGTTTTTGCAAACCTTGCCAAATGTTTCTTTCCAGTAAAACTCTTAAAGATACATATCTTCAGGCGTTATTAGACATTTTGCATGTGTATTTTTGGAATTATGTTTCAAAAACTTTCTTATTGAGTTTGACAGCATACTGTCATAGTGAATAAAACCTAATTTCTGTATTTGTGAACCTTTCCAAAATACTTGATTCTTGTAAAACTCACATAAATTCAATATTACAGGCTTTTTTTGACAGAAATTATGTTTGGTTTTGGAGTTATGTCTATAAACCTTTCATATTTAGTATGACAAATATACAGCTGTTTTGAATTACAAAACAACTTTATGTCTTTGCAAACCTTACAAATGATCCTTTTTCTAGTACAACTGACAAAGATGAATATCTCCAGACATTATAAGCCATTTTGCATGTGTGGTTTATAAGTTATGTTTGAATACATTTTTATTGCTTTTTTCGCATTATCTCAGGATTGTAGAAACCTTACTGTCTTATTGAATAAAAAACTACTTTTTGCATTTGCAAGATTTTAAAAAGCATATGTTTCGATCAAAACTCCCGAAGATGCATTATTTCAGGCATTATTAGCCATTTTTCATGTGTGGTTTAGAAGTTATGTTTAAATAACTGTCATATTGAGTGTTACAGTATACAATCATATTGAGTAGAACCTAATTTTTGTAGTTGCAAACCATAGAAAAACAATCTTTTTTAGTAAAACTCACATTGATTCAATATCACAGGCATTTTTAGAAATTTTGCACATTTGGATTAGGAATTATGTTGGAGTACATTTTTATTGCTTTTTTCGCATTATCTCAGGATTCTAAGATCTTTATTGTCATACTGAGTAAAAAACTACTTTGTCCATTTTCAAAATTTAAAAAAGCACATGTTTCAAGTAAAACTCTCAGAGATACATTATTTCAGGCATTATTGGCCATTTTTCATGTGTGGTTTAGAAGTTATGTTTAAATAACTGTAATATTGAGTGTTACAGTATAGAGTCATATTGAATAAAACATCATTTTTGATTTGCAAACCATATACAAATAACTGTTCCTGGTAAAACTCCCATGGATTCAATTTCACATTCTTTTTTAGACATTTTGCACGTTTGGATTAGGAATGATTTGTAATACATTTTTATTGCTTTTTTCGCATTATCTCAGGATTGTAAGTATGATACTGTCAAATTGAGTAAAACATTACTTGTTGTTTTTGCAAACCTTGCCAAATGTTTCTTTCCAGTAAAACTCTTAAAGATACATATCTTCAGGCGTTATTAGACATTTTGCATGTGTATTTTGGAATTATGTTTCAAAAACTTTCTTATTGAGTTTGACAGTATACTGTCATAGTGAATAAAACCTCATTTCTGTATTTGTGAACCTTTCCAAAATACTTGATTCTTGTAAAACTCAAATAAATTCAATATTACAGGCTTTTTTTGACAGAAATTATGTTTGGTTTTGGAGTTATGTCTATAAACCTTTCATATTTAGTATGACAAATATACAGCTGTTTTGAATTACAAAACAACTTTATGTCTTTGCAAACCTTACAAATGATCATTTTTCTAGTACAACTGACAAAGATGAATATCTCCAGACATTATAAGCCATTTTGCATGTGTGGTTTATAAGTTATGTTTGAATACATTTTTATTGCTTTTTTCGCATTATCTCAGGATTGTAGGAACCTTACTGTCTTATTGAATAAAAAACTACTTTTTGCATTTGCAAGATTTTAAAAAGCATATGTTTCGATCAAAACTCCCGAAGATGCATTATTTCAGGCATTATTAGCCATTTTTCATGTGTGGTTTAGAAGTTATGTTTAAATAACTGTCATATTGAGTGTTACAGTATACAATCATATTGAGTAGAACCTAATTTTTGTAGTTGCAAACCATAGAAAAACAATCTTTTTTAGTACAACTCACATTGATTCAATATCACAGGCATTTTTAGAAATGTTGCACATTTGGATTAGGAATTATGTTGGAATACATTTTTATTGCTTTTTTCGCATTATCTCAGGATTACAAGATCTTTATTGTCATACTGAGTAAAAAACTACTTTGTCCATTTTCAAAATTTAAAAAAGCACATGTTTCAAGTACAACTCTCAGAGATACATTATTTCAGGCAGTATTGGCCATTTTTCATGTGTGGTTTAGAAGTTATGTTTAAATAACTGTAATATTGAGTGTTACAGTATAGAGTCATATTGAATAAAACATCATTTTTGATTTGCAAACCATATACAAATAACTGTTCCTGGTAAAACTCCCATGGATTCAATTTCACATTCTTTTTTAGACATTTTGCACGTTTGGATTAGGAATGATTTGTAATACATTTTTATTGCTTTTTTCGCATTATCTCAGGATTGTAAGTATGATACTGTCAAATTGAGTAAAACATTACTTGTTGTTTTTGCAAACCTTGCCAAATGTTTCCTTCCAGTAAAACTCTTAAAGATACATATCTTCAGGCGTTATTAGACATTTTGCATGTGTATTTTTGGAATTATGTTTCAAAAACTTTCTTATTGAGTTTGACAGTATACTGTCATAGTGAATAAAACCTAATTTCTGTATTTGTGAACCTTTCCAAAATACTTGATTCTTGTAAAAACTCACAGAAATTCAATATTACAGGCTTTTTTTGACAGAAATCATGTTTGGTTTTGGAGTTATGTCTATAAACCTTTCATATTTAGTATGACAAATATACAGCTGTTTTGAATTACAAAACAACTTTATGTCTTTGCAAACCTTACAAATGATCATTTTTCTAGTACAACTGACAAAGATGAATATCTCCAGACATTATAAGCCATTTTGCATGTGTGGTTTATAAGTTATGTTTGAATACATTTTTATTGCTTTTTTCGCATTATCTCAGGATTGTAGAAACCTTACTGTCTTATTGAATAAAAAACTACTTTTTGCATTTGCAAGATTTTAAAAAGCATATGTTTCGATCAAAACTCCCGAAGATGCATTATTTCAGGCATTATTAGCCATTTTTCATGTGTGGTTTAGAAGTTATGTTTAAATAACTGTCATATTGAGTGTTACAGTATACAATCATATTGAGTAGAACCTAATTTTTGTAGTTGCAAACCATAGAAAAACAATCTTTTTTAGTACAACTCACATTGATTCAATATCACAGGCATTTTTAGAAATTTTGCACATTTGGATTAGGAATTATGTTGGAATACATTTTTATTGCTTTTTTCGCATTATCTCAGGATTCTAAGATTTTTATTGTCATACTGAGTAAAAAACTACTTTGTCCATTTTCAAAATTTAAAAAAGCACATGTTTCAAGTAAAACTCTCAGAGATACATTATTTCAGGCATTATTGGCCATTTTTCATGTGTGGTTTAGAAGTTATGTTTAAATAACTGTAATATTGAGTGTTACAGTATAGAATCATATTGAATAAAACATCATTTTTGATTTGCAAACCATATAAAAATAACTGTTCCTGGTAAAACTCCAATGGATTCAATTTCACATTATTTTTTAGACATTTTGCACGTTTGGATTAGGAATGATTTGTAATACATTTTTATTGCTTTTTTCGCATTATCTCAGGATTGTAAGTATGATACTGTCAAATTGAGTAAAACATTACTTGTTGTTTTTGCAAACCTTGCCAAATGTTTCTTTCCAGTAAAACTCTTAAAGATACATATCTTCAGGCGTTATTAGACATTTTGCATGTGTATTTTTGGAATTATGTTTCAAAAACTTTCTTATTGAGTTTGACAGTATACTGTCATAGTGAATAAAACCTAATTTCTGTATTTGTGAACCTTTCCAAAATACTTGATTCTTGTAAAACTCACATAAATTCAATATTACAGGCTTTTTTTGACAGAATTTATGTTTGGTTTTGGAGTTATGTCTATAAACCTTTCATATTTAGTATGACAAATATACAGCTGTTTTGAATTACAAAACAACTTTATGTCTTTGCAAACCTTACAAATGATCCTTTTTCTAGTACAACTGACAAAGATGAATATCTCCAGACATTATAAGCCATTTTGCATGTGTGGTTTATAAGTTATGTTTGAATACATTTTTATTGCTTTTTTCGCATTATCTCAGGATTGTAGAAACCTTACTGTCTTATTGAATAAAAAACTACTTTTTGCATTTGCAAGATTTTAAAAAGCATATGTTTCGATCAAAACTCCCGAAGATGCATTATTTCAGGCATTATTAGCCATTTTTCATGTGTGGTTTAGAAGTTATGTTTAAATAACTGTCATATTGAGTGTTACAGTATACAATCATATTGAGTAGAACCTAATTTTTGTAGTTGCAAACCATAGAAAAACAATCTTTTTTAGTACAACTCACATTGATTCAATATCACAGGCATTTTTAGAAATTTTGCACATTTGGATTAGGAATTATGTTGGAATACATTTTTATTGCTTTTTTCGCATTATCTCAGGATTCTAAGATCTTTATTGTCATACTGAGTAAAAAACTACTTTGTCCATTTTCAAAATTTAAAAAAGCACATGTTTCAAGTAAAACTCTCAGAGATACATTATTTCAGGCATTATTGGCCATTTTTCATGTGTGGTTTAGAAGTTATGTTTAAATAACTGTAATATTGAGTGTTACAGTATAGAATCATATTGAATAAAACATCATTTTTGATTTGCAAACCATATAAAAATAACTGTTCCTGGTAAAACTCCAATGGATTCAATTTCACATTATTTTTTAGACATTTTGCACGTTTGGATTAGGAATGATTTGTAATACATTTTTATTGCTTTTTTCGCATTATCTCAGGATTGTAAGTATGATACTGTCAAATTGAGTAAAACATTACTTGTTGTTTTTGCAAACCTTGCCAAATGTTTCTTTCCAGTAAAAACTCTTAAAGATACATATCTTCAGGCGTTATTAGACATTTTGCATGTGTATTTTTGGAATTATGTTTCAAAAACTTTCTTATTGAGTTTGACAGTATACTGTCATAGTGAATAAAACCTAATTTCTGTATTTGTGAACCTTTCCAAAATACTTGATTCTTGTAAAACTCACATAAATTCAATATTACAGGCTTTTTTTGACAGAAATTATGTTTGGTTTTGGAGTTATGTCTATAAACCTTTCATATTTAGTATGACAAATATACAGCTGTTTTGAATTACAAAACAACTTTATGTCTTTGCAAACCTTACAAATGATCATTTTTCTAGTACAACTGACAAAGATGAATATCTCCAGACATTATAAGCCATTTTGCATGTGTGGTTTATAAGTTATGTTTGAATACATTTTTATTGCTTTTTTCGCATTATCTCAGGATTGTAGAAACCTTACTGTCTTATTGAATAAAAAACTACTTTTTGCATTTGCAAGATTTTAAAAAGCATATGTTTCGATCAAAACTCCCGAAGATATATTATTTCAGGCATTATTAGCCATTTTTCATGTGTGGTTTAGAAGTTATGTTTAAATAACTGTCATATTGAGTGTTACAGTATACAATCATATTGAGTAGAACCTAATTTTTGTAGTTGCAAACCATAGAAAAACAATCTTTTTTAGTAAAACTCACATTGATTCAATATCAGAGGCATTTTTAGAAATGTTGCACATTTGGATTAGGAATTATGTTGGAATACATTTTTATTGCTTTTTTCGCATTATCTCAGGATTCTAAGATCTTTATTGTCATACTGAGTAAAAAAACTACTTTGTCCATTTTCAAAATTTAAAAAAGCACATGTTTCAAGTAAAACTCTCAGGGATACATTATTTCAGGCATTATTGGCGATTTTTCATGTGTGGTTTAGAAGTTATGTTTAAATAACTGTAATATTGAGTGTTACAGTATAGAGTCATATTGACTAAAACATAATTTTTGATTTGCAAACCATATACAAATAACTGTTCCTGGTAAAACTCCCATGGATTCAATTTCACATTCTTTTTTAGACATTTTGCACGTTTGGATTAGGAATGATTTGTAATACATTTTTATTGCTTTTTTCGCATTATCTCAGGATTGTAGAAACCTTACTGTCTTATTGAATAAAAAACTACTTTTTGCATTTGCAAGATTTTAAAAAGCATATGTTTCGATCAAAACTCCCGAAGATATATTATTTCAGGCATTATTAGCCATTTTTCATGTGTGGTTTAGAAGTTATGTTTAAATAACTGTCATATTGAGTGTTACAGTATACAATCATATTGAGTAGAACCTAATTTTTGTAGTTGCAAACCATAGAAAAACAATCTTTTTTAGTAAAACTCACATTGATTCAATATCAGAGGCATTTTTAGAAATGTTGCACATTTGGATTAGGAATTATGTTGGAGTACATTTTAATTGCTTTTTTCGCATTATCTCAGGATTCTAAGATCTTTATTGTCATACTGAGTAAAAAACTACTTTGTCCATTTTCAAAATTTAAAAAAGCACATGTTTCAAGTAAAACTCTCAGAGATACATTATTTCAGGCATTATTGGCCATTTTTCATGTGTGGTTTAGAAGTTATGTTTAAATAACTGTAATATTGAGTGTTACAGTATAGAGTCATATTGAATAAAACATAATTTTTGATTTGCAAACCATATACAAATAACTGTTCCTGGTAAAACTCCCATGGATTCAATTTCACATTCTTTTTTAGACATTTTGCACGTTTGGATTAGGAATGATTTGTAATACATTTTTATTGCTTTTTTTTGCATTATCTCAGGATTGTAAGTATGATACTGTCAAATTGAGTAAAACATTACTTGTTGTTTTTGCAAACCTTGCCAAATGTTTCTTTCCAGTAAAACTCTTAAAGATACATATCTTCAGGCGTTATTAGACATTTTGCATGTGTATTTTTGGAATTATGTTTCAAAAACTTTCTTATTGAGTTTGACAGTATATTGTCATAGTGAATAAAACCTAATTTCTGTATTTGTGAACCTTTCCAAAATACTTGATTCTTGTAAAACTCAAATAAATTCAATATTACAGGCTTTTTTTTGACAGAAATTATGTTTGGTTTTGGAGTTATGTCTATAAACCTTTCATATTTAGTATGACAAATATACAGCTGTTTTGAATTACAAAACAACTTTATGTCTTTGCAAACCTTACATATGATAATTTTTCTAGTACAACTGACAAAGATGAATATCTCCAGACATTATAAGCCATTTTGCATGTGTGGTTTATAAGTTATGTTTGAATACATTTTTATTGCTTTTTTCGCATTATCTCAGGATTGTAGGAACCTTACTGTCTTATTGAATAAAAAACTACTTTTTGCATTTGCAAGATTTTAAAAAGCATATGTTTCGATCAAAACTCCCGAAGATGCATTATTTCAGGCATTATTAGCCATTTTTCATGTGTGGTTTAGAAGTTATGTTTAAATAACTGTCATATTGAGTGTTACAGTATACAATCATATTGAGTAGAACCTAATTTTTGTAGTTGCAAACCATAGAAAAACAATCTTTTTTAGTACAACTCACATTGATTCAATATCACAGGCATTTTTAGAAATGTTGCCCATTTGGATTAGGAATTATGTTGGAATACATTTTTATTGCTTTTTTCGCATTATCTCAGGATTACAAGATCTTTATTGTCATACTGAGTAAAAAACTACTTTGTCCATTTTCAAAATTTAAAAAAGCACATGTTTCAAGTAAAACTCTCAGAGATACATTATTTCAGGCAGTATTGGCCATTTTTCATGTGTGGTTTAGAAGTTATGTTTAAATAACTGTAATATTGAGTGTTACAGTATAGAGTCATATTGAATAAAACATCATTTTTGATTTGCAAACCATATACAAATAACTGTTCCTGGTAAAACTCCCATGGATTCAATTTCACATTCTTTTTTAGACATTTTGCACGTTTGGATTAGGAATGATTTGTAATACATTTCTATTGCTTTTTTCACATTATCTCAGGATTGTAAGTATGATACTGTCAAATTGAGTAAAACATTACTTGTTGTTTTTGCAAACCTTGCCAAATGTTTCCTTCCAGTAAAACTCTTAAAGATACATATCTTCAGGCGTTATTAGACATTTTGCATGTGTATTTTTGGAATTATGTTTCAAAAACTTTCTTATTGAGTTTGACAGTATACTGTCATAGTGAATAAAACCTAATTTCTGTATTTGTGAACCTTTCCAAAATACTTGATTCTTGTAAAACTCACATAAATTCAATATTACAGGCTTTTTTTGACAGAAATTATGTTTGGTTTTGGAGTTATGTCTATAAACCTTTCATATTTAGTATGACAAATATACAGCTGTTTTGAATTACAAAACAACTTTATGTCTTTGCAAACCTTACAAATGATCATTTTTCTAGTACAACTGACAAGATGAATATCTCCAGACATTATAAGCCATTTTGCATGTGTGGTTTATAAGTTATGTTTGAATACATTTTTATTGCTTTTTTCGCATTATCTCAGGATTGTAGAAACCTTACTGTCTTATTGAATAAAAAACTACTTTTTGCATTTGCAAGATTTTAAAAAGCATATGTTTCGATCAAAACTCCCGAAGATATATTATTTCAGGCATTATTAGCCATTTTTCATGTGTGGTTTAGAAGTTATGTTTAAATAACTGTCATATTGAGTGTTACAGTATACAATCATATTGAGTACAACCTAATTTTTGTAGTTGCAAACCATAGAAAAACAATCTTTTTTAGTAAAACTCACATTGATTCAATATCAGAGGCATTTTTAGAAATGTTGCACATTTGGATTAGGAATTATGTTGGAGTACATTTTAATTGCTTTTTTCGCATTATCTCAGGATTCTAAGATCTTTATTGTCATACTGAGTAAAAAACTACTTTGTCCATTTTCAAAATTTAAAAAAGCACATGTTTCAAGTAAAACTCTCAGAGATACATTATTTCAGGCATTATTGGCCATTTTTCATGTGTGGTTTAGAAGTTATGTTTAAATAACTGTAATATTGAGTGTTACAGTATAGAGTCATATTGAATAAAACATAATTTTTGATTTGCAAACCATATACAAATAATTGTTCCTGGTAAAACTCCCATGGATTCAATTTCACATTCTTTTTTAGACATTTTGCACGTTTGGATTAGGAATGATTTGTAATACATTTTTATTGCTTTTTTCGCATTATCTCAGGATTGTAAGTATGATACTGTCAAATTGAGTAAAACATTACTTGTTGTTTTTGCAAACCTTGCCAAATGTTTCTTTCCAGTAAAACTCTTAAAGATACATATCTTCAGGCGTTATTAGACATTTTGCATGTGTATTTTTGGAATTATGTTTCAAAAACTTTCTTATTGAGTTTGACAGTATATTGTCATAGTGAATAAAACCTAATTTCTGTATTTGTGAACCTTTCCAAAATACTTGATTCTTGTAAAACTCAAATAAATTCAATATTACAGGCTTTTTTCTGACAGAAATTATGTTTGGTTTTGGAGTTATGTCTATAAACCTTTCATATTTAGTATGACAAATATACAGCTGTTTTGAATTACAAAACAACTTTATGTCTTTGCAAACCTTACAAATGATCATTTTTCTAGTACAACTGACAAAGATGAATATCTCCAGACATTATAAGCCATTTTGCATGTGTGGTTTATAAGTTATGTTTGAATACATTTTTATTGCTTTTTTCGCATTATCTCAGGATTGTAGGAACCTTACTGTCTTATTGAATAAAAAACTACTTTTTGCATTTGCAAGATTTTAAAAAGCATATGTTTCGATCAAAACTCCCGAAGATGCATTATTTCAGGCATTATTAGCCATTTTTCATGTGTGGTTTAGAAGTTATGTTTAAATAACTGTCATATTGAGTGTTACAGTATACAATCATATTGAGTAGAACCTAATTTTTGTAGTTGCAAACCATAAAAAACAATCTTTTTTAGTACAACTCACATTGATTCAATATCACAGGCATTTTTAGAAATGTTGCCCATTTGGATTAGGAATTATGTTGGAATACATTTTTATTGCTTTTTTCGCATTATCTCAGGATTACAAGATCTTTATTGTCATACTGAGTAAAAAACTACTTTGTCCATTTTCAAAATTTAAAAAAGCACATGTTTCAAGTAAAACTCTCAGAGATACATTATTTCAGGCAGTATTGGCCATTTTTCATGTGTGGTTTAGAAGTTATGTTTAAATAACTGTAATATTGAGTGTTACAGTATAGAGTCATATTGAATAAAACATCATTTTTGATTTGCAAACCATATACAAATAACTGTTCCTGGTAAAACTCCCATGGATTCAATTTCACATTCTTTTTTAGACATTTTGCACGTTTGGATTAGGAATGATTTGTAATACATTTTTATTGCTTTTTTCACATTATCTCAGGATTGTAAGTATGATACTGTCAAATTGAGTAAAACATTACTTGTTGTTTTTGCAAACCTTGCCAAATGTTTCCTTCCAGTAAAACTCTTAAAGATACATATCTTCAGGCGTTATTAGACATTTTGCATGTGTATTTTTGGAATTATGTTTCAAAAACTTTCTTATTGAGTTTGACAGTATACTGTCATAATGAATAAAACCTAATTTCTGTATTTGTGAACCTTTCCAAAATACTTGATTCTTGTAAAACTCACATAAATTCAATATTACAGGCTTTTTTTGACAGAAATTATGTTTGGTTTTGGAGTTATGTCTATAAAACTTTCAAATTTAGTATGACAAATATACAGCTGTTTTGAATTACAAAACAACTTTATGTCTTTGCAAACCTTACAAATGATCATTTTTCTAGTACAACTGACAAAGATGAATATCTCCAGACATTATAAGCCATTTTGCATGTGTGGTTTATAAGTTATGTTTGAATACATTTTTATTGCTTTTTTCGCATTATCTCAGGATTGTAGAAACCTTACTGTCTTATTGAATAAAAAACTACTTTTTGCATTTGCAAGATTTTAAAAAGCATATGTTTCGATCAAAACTCCCGAAGATGCATTATTTCAGGCATTATTAGCCATTTTTCATGTGTGGTTTAGAAGTTATGTGTAAATAACTGTCATATTGAGTGTTACAGTATACAATCATATTGAGTAGAACCTAATTTTTGTAGTTGCAAACCATAAAAAAACAATCTTTTTTAGTAAAACCCACATTGATTCAATATCACAGGCATTTTTAGAAATTTTGCACATTTGGATTAGGAATTATGTTGGAATACATTTTTATTGCTTTTTTCGCAATATCTCAGGATTCTAAGATCTTTATTGTCATACTGAGTAAAAAACTACTTTGTCCATTTTCAAAATTTAAAAAAGCACATGTTTCAAGTAAAACTCTCAGAGATACATTATTTCAGGCAGTATTGGCCATTTTTCATGTGTGGTTTAGAAGTTATGTTTAAATAACTGTAATATTGAGTGTTACAGTATAGAGTCATATTGAATAAAACATCATTTTTGATTTGCAAACCATATACAAATAACTGTTCCTGGTAAAACTCCCATTGATTCAATTTCACATTCTTTTTTAGACATTTTGCACGTTTGGATTAGGAATGATTTGTAATACATTTTTATTGCTTTTTTCGCATTATCTCAGGATTGTAAGTATGATACTGTCAAATTGAGTAAAACATTACTTGTTGTTTTTGCAAACCTTGCCAAATGTTTCTTTCCAGTAAAACTCTTAAAGATACATATCTTCAGGCGTTATTAGACATTTTGCATGTGTATTTTTGGAATTATGTTTCAAAAACTTTCTTATTGAGTTTGACAGCATACTGTCATAGTGAATAAAACCTAATTTCTGTATTTGTGAACCTTTCCAAAATACTTGATTCTTGTAAAACTCACATAAATTCAATATTACAGGCTTTTTTTGACAGAAATTATGTTTGGTTTTGGAGTTATGTCTATAAACCTTTCATATTTAGTATGACAAATATACAGCGTTTTTGAATTACAAAACAACTTTATGTCTTTGCAAACCTTACAAATGATCCTTTTTCTAGTACAACTGACAAAGATGAATATCTCCAGACATTATAAGCCATTTTGCATGTGTGGTTTATAAGTTATGTTTGAATACATTTTTATTGCTTTTTTCGCATTATCTCAGGATTGTAGAAACCTTACTGTCTTATTGAATAAAAAACTACTTTTTGCATTTGCAAGATTTTAAAAAGCATATGTTTCGATCAAAACTCCCGAAGATGCATTATTTCAGGCATTATTAGCCTTTTTTCATGTGTGGTTTAGAAGTTATGTTTAAATAACTGTCATATTGAGTGTTACAGTATACAATCATATTGAGTAGAACCTAATTTTTGTAGTTGCAAACCATAGAAAAACAATCTTTTTTAGTAAAACTCACATTGATTCAATATCACAGGCATTTTTAGAAATTTTGCACATTTGGATTAGGAATTATGTTGGAGTACATTTTTATTGCTTTTTTCGCATTATCTCAGGATTCTAAGATCTTTATTGTCATACTGAGTAAAAAACTACTTTGTCCATTTTCAAAATTTAAAAAAGCACATGTTTCAAGTAAAACTCTCAGAGATACATTATTTCAGGCATTATTGGCCATTTTTCATGTGTGGTTTAGAAGTTATGTTTAAATAACTGTAATATTGAGTGTTACAGTATAGAGTCATATTGAATAAAACATAATTTTTGATTTGCAAACCATATACAAATAACTGTTCCTGGTAAAACTCCCATGGATTCAATTTCACATTCTTTTTTAGACATTTTGCACGTTTGGATTAGGAATGATTTGTAATACATTTTTATTGCTTTTTTCGCATTATCTCAGGATTGTAAGTATGATACTGTCAAATTGAGTAAAACATTACTTGTTGTTTTTGCAAACCTTGCCAAATGTTTCTTTCCAGTAAAACTCTTAAAGATACATATCTTCAGGCGTTATTAGACATTTTGCATGTGTATTTTTGGAATTATGTTTCAAAAACTTTCTTATTGAGTTTGACAGCATACTGTCATAGTGAATAAAACCTAATTTCTGTATTTGTGAACCTTTCCAAAATACTTGATTCTTGTAAAACTCACATAAATTCAATATTACAGGCTTTTTTTGACAGAAATTATGTTTGGTTTTGGAGTTATGTCTATAAACCTTTCATATTTAGTATGACAAATATACAGCGTTTTTGAATTACAAAACAACTTTATGTCTTTGCAAACCTTACAAATGATCCTTTTTCTAGTACAACTGACAAAGATGAATATCTCCAGACATTATAAGCCATTTTGCATGTGTGGTTTATAAGTTATGTTTGAATACATTTTTATTGCTTTTTTCGCATTATCTCAGGATTGTAGAAACCTTACTGTCTTATTGAATAAAAAACTACTTTTTGCATTTGCAAGATTTTAAAAAGCATATGTTTCGATCAAAACTCCCGAAGATGCATTATTTCAGGCATTATTAGCCTTTTTTCATGTGTGGTTTAGAAGTTATGTTTAAATAACTGTCATATTGAGTGTTACAGTATACAATCATATTGAGTAGAACCTAATTTTTGTAGTTGCAAACCATAGAAAAACAATCTTTTTTAGTAAAACTCACATTGATTCAATATCACAGGCATTTTTAGAAATTTTGCACATTTGGATTAGGAATTATGTTGGAGTACATTTTTATTGCTTTTTTCGCATTATCTCAGGATTCTAAGATCTTTATTGTCATACTGAGTAAAAAACTACTTTGTCCATTTTCAAAATTTAAAAAAGCACATGTTTCAAGTAAAACTCTCAGAGATACATTATTTCAGGCATTATTGGCCATTTTTCATGTGTGGTTTAGAAGTTATGTTTAAATAACTGTAATATTGAGTGTTACAGTATAGAGTCATATTGAATAAAACATAATTTTTGATTTGCAAACCATATACAAATAACTGTTCCTGGTAAAACTCCCATGGATTCAATTTCACATTCTTTTTTAGACATTTTGCACGTTTGGATTAGGAATGATTTGTAATACATTTTTATTGCTTTTTTCGCATTATCTCAGGATTGTAAGTATGATACTGTCAAATTGAGTAAAACATTACTTGTTGTTTTTGCAAACCTTGCCAAATGTTTCTTTCCAGTAAAACTCTTAAAGATACATATCTTCAGGCGTTATTAGACATTTTGCATGTGTATTTTTGGAATTATGTTTCAAAAACTTTCTTATTGAGTTTGACAGTATACTGTCATAGTGAATAAAACCTCATTTCTGTATTTGTGAACCTTTCCAAAATACTTGATTCTTGTAAAACTCAAATAAATTCAATATTACAGGCTTTTTTTTGACAGAAATTATGTTTGGTTTTGGAGTTATGTCTATAAACCTTTCATATTTAGTATGACAAATATACAGCTGTTTTGAATTACAAAACAACTTTATGTCTTTGCAAACCTTACAAATGATCATTTTTCTAGTACAACTGACAAAGATGAATATCTCCAGACATTATAAGTCATTTTGCATGTGTGGTTTATAAGTTATGTTTGAATACATTTTTATTGCTTTTTTCGCATTATCTCAGGATTGTAGGAACCTTACTGTCTTATTGAATAAAAAACTACTTTTTGCATTTGCAAGATTTTAAAAAGCATATGTTTCGATCAAAACTCCCGAAGATGCATTATTTCAGGCATTATTAGCCATTTTTCATGTGTGGTTTAGAAGTTATGTTTAAATAACTGTCATATTGAGTGTTACAGTATACAATCATATTGAGTAGAACCTAATTTTTGTAGTTGCAAACCATAGAAAAACAATCTTTTTTAGTACAACTCACATTGATTCAATATCACAGGCATTTTTAGAAATGTTGCACATTTGGATTAGGAATTATGTTGGAATACATTTTTATTGCTTTTTTCGCATTATCTCAGGATTACAAGATCTTTATTGTCATACTGAGTAAAAAACTACTTTGTCCATTTTCAAAATTTAAAAAAGCACATGTTTCAAGTAAAACTCTCAGAGATACATTATTTCAGGCATTATTGGCCATTTTTCATGTGTGGTTTAGAAGTTATGTTTAAATAACTGTAATATTGAGTGTTACAGTATAGAGTCATATTGAATAAAACATAATTTTTGATTTGCAAACCATATACAAATAATTGTTCCTGGTAAAACTCCCATGGATTCAATTTCACATTCTTTTTTAGACATTTTGCACGTTTGGATTAGGAATGATTTGTAATACATTTTTATTGCTTTTTTCGCATTATCTCAGGATTGTAAGTATGATACTGTCAAATTGAGTAAAACATTACTTGTTGTTTTTGCAAACCTTGCCAAATGTTTCTTTCCAGTAAAACTCTTAAAGATACATATCTTCAGGCGTTATTAGACATTTTGCATGTGTATTTTTGGAATTATGTTTCAAAAACTTTCTTATTGAGTTTGACAGTATATTGTCATAGTGAATAAAACCTAATTTCTGTATTTGTGAACCTTTCCAAAATACTTGATTCTTGTAAAACTCAAATAAATTCAATATTACAGGCTTTTTTCTGACAGAAATTATGTTTGGTTTTGGAGTTATGTCTATAAACCTTTCATATTTAGTATGACAAATATACAGCTGTTTTGAATTACAAAACAACTTTATGTCTTTGCAAACCTTACAAATGATCATTTTTCTAGTACAACTGACAAAGATGAATATCTCCAGACATTATAAGCCATTTTGCATGTGTGGTTTATAAGTTATGTTTGAATACATTTTTATTGCTTTTTTCGCATTATCTCAGGATTGTAGGAACCTTACTGTCTTATTGAATAAAAAACTACTTTTTGCATTTGCAAGATTTTAAAAAGCATATGTTTCGATCAAAACTCCCGAAGATGCATTATTTCAGGCATTATTAGCCATTTTTCATGTGTGGTTTAGAAGTTATGTTTAAATAACTGTCATATTGAGTGTTACAGTATACACTCATATTGAGTAGAACCTAATTTTTGTAGTTGCAAACCATAGAAAAACAATCTTTTTTAGTACAACTCACATTGATTCAATATCACAGGCATTTTTAGAAATGTTGCCCATTTGGATTAGGAATTATGTTGGAATACATTTTTATTGCTTTTTTCGCATTATCTCAGGATTACAAGATCTTTATTGTCATACTGAGTAAAAAACTACTTTGTCCATTTTCAAAATTTAAAAAAGCACATGTTTCAAGTAAAACTCTCAGAGATACATTATTTCAGGCAGTATTGGCCATTTTTCATGTGTGGTTTAGAAGTTATGTTTAAATAACTGTAATATTGAGTGTTACAGTATAGAGTCATATTGAATAAAACATCATTTTTGATTTGCAAACCATATACAAATAACTGTTCCTGGTAAAACTCCCATGGATTCAATTTCACATTCTTTTTTAGACATTTTGCACGTTTGGATTAGGAATGATTTGTAATACATTTTTATTGCTTTTTTCACATTATCTCAGGATTGTAAGTATGATACTGTCAAATTGAGTAAAACATTACTTGTTGTTTTTGCAAACCTTGCCAAATGTTTCCTTCCAGTAAAACTCTTAAAGATACATATCTTCAGGCGTTATTAGACATTTTGCATGTGTATTTTTGGAATTATGTTTCAAAAACTTTCTTATTGAGTTTGACAGTATACTGTCATAATGAATAAAACCTAATTTCTGTATTTGTGAACCTTTCCAAAATACTTGATTCTTGTAAAACTCACATAAATTCAATATTACAGGCTTTTTTTGACAGAAATTATGTTTGGTTTTGGAGTTATGTCTATAAAACTTTCAAATTTAGTATGACAAATATACAGCTGTTTTGAATTACAAAACAACTTTATGTCTTTGCAAACCTTACAAATGATCATTTTTCTAGTACAACTGACAAAGATGAATATCTCCAGACATTATAAGCCATTTTGCATGTGTGGTTTATAAGTTATGTTTGAATACATTTTTATTGCTTTTTTCGCATTATCTCAGGATTGTAGAAACCTTACTGTCTTATTGAATAAAAAACTACTTTTTGCATTTGCAAGATTTTAAAAAGCATATGTTTCGATCAAAACTCCCGAAGATGCATTATTTCAGGCATTATTAGCCATTTTTCATGTGTGGTTTAGAAGTTATGTGTAAATAACTGTCATATTGAGTGTTACAGTATACAATCATATTGAGTAGAACCTAATTTTTGTAGTTGCAAACCATAGAAAAACAATCTTTTTTAGTAAAACCCACATTGATTCAATATCACAGGCATTTTTAGAAATTTTGCACATTTGGATTAGGAATTATGTTGGAATACATTTTTATTGCTTTTTTCGCAATATCTCAGGATTCTAAGATCTTTATTGTCATACTGAGTAAAAAACTACTTTGTCCATTTTCAAAATTTAAAAAAGCACATGTTTCAAGTAAAACTCTCAGAGATACATTATTTCAGGCAGTATTGGCCATTTTTCATGTGTGGTTTAGAAGTTATGTTTAAATAACTGTAATATTGAGTGTTACAGTATAGAGTCATATTGAATAAAACATCATTTTTGATTTGCAAACCATATACAAATAACTGTTCCTGGTAAAACTCCCATTGATTCAATTTCACATTCTTTTTTAGACATTTTGCACGTTTGGATTAGGAATGATTTGTAATACATTTTTATTGCTTTTTTCGCATTATCTCAGGATTGTAAGTATGATACTGTCAAATTGAGTAAAACATTACTTGTTGTTTTTGCAAACCTTGCCAAATGTTTCTTTCCAGTAAAACTCTTAAAGATACATATCTTCAGGCGTTATTAGACATTTTGCATGTGTATTTTTGGAATTATGTTTCAAAAACTTTCTTATTGAGTTTGACAGCATACTGTCATAGTGAATAAAACCTAATTTCTGTATTTGTGAAGCTTTCCAAAATACTTGATTCTTGTAAAACTCACATAAATTCAATATTACAGGCTTTTTTTGACAGAAATTATGTTTGGTTTTGGAGTTATGTCTATAAACCTTTCATATTTAGTATGACAAATATACAGCGTTTTTGAATTACAAAACAACTTTATGTCTTTGCAAACCTTACAAATGATCCTTTTTCTAGTACAACTGACAAAGATGAATATCTCCAGACATTATAAGCCATTTTGCATGTGTGGTTTATAAGTTATGTTTGAATACATTTTTATTGCTTTTTTCGCATTATCTCAGGATTGTAGAAACCTTACTGTCTTATTGAATAAAAAACTACTTTTTGCATTTGCAAGATTTTAAAAAGCATATGTTTCGATCAAAACTCCCGAAGATGCATTATTTCAGGCATTATTAGCCTTTTTTCATGTGTGGTTTAGAAGTTATGTTTAAATAACTGTCATATTGAGTGTTACAGTATACAATCATATTGAGTAGAACCTAATTTTTGTAGTTGCAAACCATAGAAAAACAATCTTTTTTAGTAAAACTCACATTGATTCAATATCACAGGCATTTTTAGAAATTTTGCACATTTGGATTAGGAATTATGTTGGAGTACATTTTTATTGCTTTTTTCGCATTATCTCAGGATTCTAAGATCTTTATTGTCATACTGAGTAAAAAACTACTTTGTCCATTTTCAAAATTTAAAAAAGCACATGTTTTAAGTAAAACTCTCAGAGATACATTATTTCAGGCATTATTGGCCATTTTTCATGTGTGGTTTAGAAGTTATGTTTAAATAACTGTAATATTGAGTGTTACAGTATAGAGTCATATTGAATAAAACATAATTTTTGATTTACAAACCATATACAAATAACTGTTCCTGGTAAAACTCCCATGGATTCAATTTCACATTCTTTTTTAGACATTTTGCACGTTTGGATTAGGAATGATTTGTAATACATTTTTATTGCTTTTTTCGCATTATCTCAGGATTGTAAGTATGATACTGTCAAATTGAGTAAAACATTACTTGTTGTTTTTGCAAACCTTGCCAAATGTTTCTTTCCAGTAAAACTCTTAAAGATACATATCTTCAGGCGTTATTAGACATTTTGCATGTGTATTTTTGGAATTATGTTTCAAAAACTTTCTTATTGAGTTTGACAGTATACTGTCATAGTGAATAAAACCTCATTTCTGTATTTGTGAACCTTTCCAAAATACTTGATTCTTGTAAAACTCAAATAAATTCAATATTACAGGCTTTTTTTTGACAGAAATTATGTTTGGTTTTGGAGTTATGTCTATAAACCTTTCATATTTAGTATGACAAATATACAGCTGTTTTGAATTACAAAACAACTTTATGTCTTTGCAAACCTTACAAATGATCATTTTTCTAGTACAACTGACAAAGATGAATATCTCCAGACATTATAAGCCATTTTGCATGTGTGGTTTATAAGTTATGTTTGAATACATTTTTATTGCTTTTTTCGCATTATCTCAGGATTGTAGGAACCTTACTGTCTTATTGAATAAAAAACTACTTTTTGCATTTGCAAGATTTTAAAAAGCATATGTTTCGATCAAAACTCCCGAAGATGCATTATTTCAGGCATTATTAGCCATTTTTCATGTGTGGTTTAGAAGTTATGTTTAAATAACTGTCATATTGAGTGTTACAGTATACAATCATATTGAGTAGAACCTAATTTTTGTAGTTGCAAACCATAGAAAAACAATCTTTTTTAGTACAACTCACATTGATTCAATATCACAGGCATTTTTAGAAATGTTGCACATTTGGATTAGGTATTATGTTGGAATACATTTTTATTGCTTTTTTCGCATTATCTCAGGATTACAAGATCTTTATTGTCATACTGAGTAAAAAACTACTTTGTCCATTTTCAAAATTTAAAAAAGCACATGTTTCAAGTACAACTCTCAGAGATACATTATTTCAGGCATTATTGGCCATTTTTCATGTGTGGTTTAGAAGTTATGTTTAAATAACTGTAATATTGAGTGTTACAGTATAGAGTCATATTGAATAAAACATCATTTTTGATTTGCAAACCATATACAAATAACTGTTCCTGGTAAAACTCCCATGGATTCAATTTCACATTCTTTTTTAGACATTTTGCACGTTTGGAGTAGGAATGATTTGTAATACATTTGTATTGCTTTTTTCGCATTATCTCAGGATTGTAAGTATGATACTGTCAAATTGAGTAAAACATTACTTGTTGTTTTTGCAAACCTTGCCAAATGTTTCTTTCCAGTAAAACTCTTAAAGATACATATCTTCAGGCGTTATTAGACATTTTGCATGTGTATTTTTGGAATTATGTTTCAAAAACTTTCTTATTGAGTTTGACAGTATACTGTCATAGTGAATAAAACCTCATTTCTGTATTTGTGAACCTTTCCAAAATACTTGATTCTTGTAAAACTCAAATAAATTCAATATTACAGGCTTTTTTTTGACAGAAATTATGTTTGGTTTTGGAGTTATGTCTATAAACCTTTCATATTTAGTATGACAAATATACAGCTGTTTTGAATTACAAAACAACTTTATGTCTTTGCAAACCTTACAAATGATCATTTTTCTAGTACAACTGACAAAGATGAATATCTCCAGACATTATAAGCCATTTTGCATGTGTGGTTTATAAGTTATGTTTGAATACATTTTTATTGCTTTTTTCGCATTATCTCAGGATTGTAGGAACCTTACTGTCTTATTGAATAAAAAACTACTTTTTGCATTTGCAAGATTTTAAAAAGCATATGTTTCGATCAAAACTCCCGAAGATGCATTATTTCAGGCATTATTAGCCATTTTTCATGTGTGGTTTAGAAGTTATGTTTAAATAACTGTCATATTGAGTGTTACAGTATACAATCATATTGAGTAGAACCTAATTTTTGTAGTTGCAAACCATAGAAAAACAATCTTTTTTAGTACAACTCACATTGATTCAATATCACAGGCATTTTTAGAAATGTTGCACATTTGGATTAGGTATTATGTTGGAATACATTTTTATTGCTTTTTTCGCATTATCTCAGGATTACAAGATCTTTATTGTCATACTGAGTAAAAAACTACTTTGTCCATTTTCAAAATTTAAAAAAGCACATGTTTCAAGTACAACTCTCAGAGATACATTATTTCAGGCATTATTGGCCATTTTTCATGTGTGGTTTAGAAGTTATGTTTAAATAACTGTAATATTGAGTGTTACAGTATAGAGTCATATTGAATAAAACATCATTTTTGATTTGCAAACCATATACAAATAACTGTTCCTGGTAAAACTCCCATGGATTCAATTTCACATTCTTTTTTAGACATTTTGCACGTTTGGAGTAGGAATGATTTGTAATACATTTGTATTGCTTTTTTCGCATTATCTCAGGATTGTAAGTATGATACTGTCAAATTGAGTAAAACATTACTTGTTGTTTTTGCAAACCTTGCCAAATGTTTCTTTCCAGTAAAACTCTTAAAGATACATATCTTCAGGCGTTATTAGACATTTTGCATGTGTATTTTTGGAATGATGTTTCAAAAACTTTCTTATTGAGTTTGACAGCATACTGTCATAGTGAATAAAACCTAATTTCTGTATTTGTGAACCTTTCCAAAATACTTGATTCTTGTAAAACTCACATAAATTCAATATTACAGGCTTTTTTTGACAGAAATTATGTTTGGTTTTGGAGTTATGTCTATAAACCTTTCATATTTAGTATGACAAATATACAGCTGTTTTGAATTACAAAACAACTTTATGTCTTTGCAAACCTTACAAATGATCCTTTTTCTAGTACAACTGACAAAGATGAATATCTCCAGACATTATAAGCCATTTTGCATGTGTGGTTTATAAGTTATGTTTGAATACATTTTTATTGCTTTTTTCGCATTATCTCAGGATTGTAGGAACCTTACTGTCTTATTGAATAAAAAACTACTTTTTGCATTTGCAAGATTTTAAAAAGCATATGTTTCGATCAAAACTCCCGAAGATGCATTATTTCAGGCATTATTAGCCATTTTTCATGTGTGGTTTAGAAGTTATGTTTAAATAACTGTCATATTGAGTGTTACAGTATACAATCATATTGAGTAGAACCTAATTTTTGTAGTTGCAAACCATAGAAAAACAATCTTTTTTAGTACAACTCACATTGATTCAATATCACAGGCATTTTTAGAAATGTTGCCCATTTGGATTAGGAATTATGTTGGAATACATTTTTATTGCTTTTTTCGCATTATCTCAGGATTCTAAGATCTTTATTGTCATACTGAGTAAAAAACTACTTTGTCCATTTTCAAAATTTAAAAAAGCACATGTTTCAAGTAAAACTCTCAGAGATACATTATTTCAGGCAGTATTGGCCATTTTTCATGTGTGGTTTAGAAGTTATGTTTAAATAACTGTAATATTGAGTGTTACAGTATAGAGTCATATTGAATAAAACATCATTTTTGATTTGCAAACCATATACAAATAACTGTTCCTGGTAAAACTCCCATTGATTCAATTTCACATTCTTTTTTAGACATTTTGCACGTTTGGATTAGGAATGATTTGTAATACATTTTTATTGCTTTTTTCGCATTATCTCAGGATTGTAAGTATGATACTGTCAAATTGAGTAAAACATTACTTGTTGTTTTTGCAAACCTTGCCAAATGTTTCTTTCCAGTAAAACTCTTAAAGATACATATCTTCAGGCGTTATTAGACATTTTGCATGTGTATTTTTGGAATTATGTTTCAAAAACTTTCTTATTGAGTTTGACAGCATACTGTCATAGTGAATAAAACCTAATTTCTGTATTTGTGAACCTTTCCAAAATACTTGATTCTTGTAAAACTCACACAAATTCAATATTACAGGCTTTTTTTGACAGAAATTATGTTTGGTTTTGGAGTTATGTCTATAAACCTTTCATATTTAGTATGACAAATATACAGCTGTTTTGAATTACAAAACAACTTTATGTCTTTGCAAACCTTACAAATGATCCTTTTTCTAGTACAACTGACAAAGATGAATATCTCCAGACATTATAAGCCATTTTGCATGTGTGGTTTATAAGTTATGTTTGAATACATTTTTATTGCTTTTTTCGCATTATCTCAGGATTGTAGAAACCTTACTGTCTTATTGAATAAAAAACTACTTTTTGCATTTGCAAGATTTTAAAAAGCATATGTTTCGATCAAAACTCCCGAAGATGCATTATTTCAGGCATTATTAGCCATTTTTCATGTGTGGTTTAGAAGTTATGTTTAAATAACTGTCATATTGAGTGTTACAGTATACAATCATATTGAGTAGAACCTAATTTTTGTAGTTGCAAACCATAGAAAAACAATCTTTTTTAGTAAAACTCACATTGATTCAATATCACAGGCATTTTTAGAAATTTTGCACATTTGGATTAGGAATTATGTTGGAGTACATTTTTATTGCTTTTTTCGCATTATCTCAGGATTCTAAGATCTTTATTGTCATACTGAGTAAAAAACTACTTTGTCCATTTTCAAAATTTAAAAAAGCACATGTTTCAAGTAAAACTCTCAGAGATACATTATTTCAGGCATTATTGGCCATTTTTCATGTGTGGTTTAGAAGTTATGTTTAAATAACTGTAATATTGAGTGTTACAGTATAGAGTCATATTGAATAAAACATAATTTTTGATTTGCAAACCATATACAAATAACTGTTCCTGGTAAAACTCCCATGGATTCAATTTCACATTCTTTTTTAGACATTTTGCACGTTTGGATTAGGAATGATTTGTAATACATTTTTATTGCTTTTTTCGCATTATCTCAGGATTGTAAGTATGATACTGTCAAATTGAGTAAAACATTACTTGTTGTTTTTGCAAACCTTGCCAAATGTTTCTTTCCAGTAAAACTCTTAAAGATACATATCTTCAGGCGTTATTAGACATTTTGCATGTGTATTTTTGGAATTATGTTTCAAAAACTTTCTTATTGAGTTTGACAGTATACTGTCATAGTGAATAAAACCTCATTTCTGTATTTGTGAACCTTTCCAAAATACTTGATTCTTGTAAAACTCAAATAAATTCAATATTACAGGCTTTTTTTTGACAGAAATTATGTTTGGTTTTGGAGTTATGTCTATAAACCTTTCATATTTAGTATGACAAATATACAGCTGTTTTGAATTACAAAACAACTTTATGTCTTTGCAAACCTTACAAATGATCATTTTTCTAGTACAACTGACAAAGATGAATATCTCCAGACATTATAAGCCATTTTGCATGTGTGGTTTATAAGTTATGTTTGAATACATTTTTATTGCTTTTTTCGCATTATCTCAGGATTGTAGGAACCTTACTGTCTTATTGAATAAAAAACTACTTTTTGCATTTGCAAGATTTTAAAAAGCATATGTTTCGATCAAAACTCCCGAAGATGCATTATTTCAGGCATTATTAGCCATTTTTCATGTGTGGTTTAGAAGTTATGTTTAAATAACTGTCATATTGAGTGTTACAGTATACAATCATATTGAGTAGAACCTAATTTTTGTAGTTGCAAACCATAGAAAAACAATCTTTTTTAGTACAACTCACATTGATTCAATATCACAGGCATTTTTAGAAATGTTGCACATTTGGATTAGGAATTATGTTGGAATACATTTTTATTGCTTTTTTCGCATTATCTCAGGATTACAAGATCTTTATTGTCATACTGAGTAAAAAACTACTTTGTCCATTTTCAAAATTTAAAAAAGCACATGTTTCAAGTACAACTCTCAGAGATACATTATTTCAGGCATTATTGGCCATTTTTCATGTGTGGTTTAGAAGTTATGTTTAAATAACTGTAATATTGAGTGTTACAGTATAGAGTCATATTGAATAAAACATCATTTTTGATTTGCAAACCATATACAAATAACTGTTCCTGGTAAAACTCCCATGGATTCAATTTCACATTCTTTTTTGGACATTTTGCACGTTTGGATTAGGAATGATTTGTAATACATTTTTATTGCTTTTTTCGCATTATCTCAGGATTGTAAGTATGATACTGTCAAATTGAGTAAAACATTACTTGTTGTTTTTGCAAACCTTGCCAAATGTTTCTTTCCAGTAAAACTCTTAAAGATACATATCTTCAGGCGTTATTAGACATTTTGCATGTGTATTTTTGGAATTATGTTTCAAAAACTTTCTTATTGAGTTTGACAGCATACTGTCATAGTGAATAAAACCTAATTTCTGTATTTGTGAACCTTTCCAAAATACTTGATTCTTGTAAAACTCACATAAATTCAATATTACAGGCTTTTTTTGACAGAAATTATGTTTGGTTTTGGAGTTATGTCTATAAACCTTTCATATTTAGTATGACAAATATACAGCTGTTTTGAAGTACAAAACAACTTTATGTCTTTGCAAACCTTACAAATGATCATTTTTCTAGTACAACTGACAAAGATGAATATCTCCAGACATTATAAGCCATTTTGCATGTGTGGTTTATAAGTTATGTTTGAATACATTTTTATTGCTTTTTTCGCATTATCTCAGGATTGTAGGAACCTTACTGTCTTATTGAATAAAAAACTACTTTTTGCATTTGCAAGATTTTAAAAAGCATATGTTTCGATCAAAACTCCCGAAGATGCATTATTTCAGGCATTATTAGCCATTTTTCATGTGTGGTTTAGAAGTTATGTTTAAATAACTGTCATATTGAGTGTTACAGTATACAATCATATTGAGTAGAACCTAATTTTTGTAGTTGCAAACCATAGAAAAACAATCTTTTTTAGTACAACTCACATTGATTCAATATCACAGGCATTTTTAGAAATTTTGCACATTTGGATTAGGAATTATGTTGGAGTACATTTTTATTGCTTTTTTCGCATTATCTCAGGATTCTAAGATCTTTATTGTCATACTGAGTAAAAAACTACTTTGTCCATTTTCAAAATTAAAAAAGCACATGTTTCAAGTAAAACTCTCAGAGATACATTATTTCAGGCATTATTGGCCATTTTTCATGTGTGGTTTAGAAGTTATGTTTAAATAACTGTAATATTGAGTGTTACAGTATAGAGTCATATTGAATAAAACATAATTTTTGATTTGCAAACCATATACAAATAACTGTTCCTGGTAAAACTCCCATGGATTCAATTTCACATTCTTTTTTAGACATTTTGCACGTTTGGATTAGGAATGATTTGTAATACATTTTTATTGCTTTTTTCGCATTATCTCAGGATTGTAAGTATGATACTGTCAAATTGAGTAAAACATTACTTGTTGTTTTTGCAAACCTTGCCAAATGTTTCTTTCCAGTAAAACTCTTAAAGATACATATCTTCAGGCGTTATTAGACATTTTGCATGTGTATTTTTGGAATTATGTTTCAAAAACTTTCTTATTGAGTTTGACAGTATACTGTCATAGTGAATAAAACCTCATTTCTGTATTTGTGAACCTTTCCAAAATACTTGATTCTTGTAAAACTCAAATAAATTCAATATTACAGGCTTTTTTTTGACAGAAATTATGTTTGGTTTTGGAGTTATGTCTATAAACCTTTCATATTTAGTATGACAAATATACAGCTGTTTTGAATTACAAAACAACTTTATGTCTTTGCAAACCTTACAAATGATCATTTTTCTAGTACAACTGACAAAGATGAATATCTCCAGACATTATAAGCCATTTTGCATGTGTGGTTTATAAGTTATGTTTGAATACATTTTTATTGCTTTTTTCGCATTATCTCAGGATTGTAGGAACCTTACTGTCTTATTGAATAAAAAACTACTTTTTGCATTTGCAAGATTTTAAAAAGCATATGTTTCGATCAAAACTCCCGAAGATGCATTATTTCAGGCATTATTAGCCATTTTTCATGTGTGGTTTAGAAGTTATGTTTAAATAACTGTCATATTGAGTGTTACAGTATACAATCATATTGAGTAGAACCTAATTTTTGTAGTTGCAAACCATAGAAAAACAATCTTTTTTAGTACAACTCACATTGATTCAATATCACAGGCATTTTTAGAAATGTTGCACATTTGGATTAGGAATTATGTTGGAATACATTTTTATTGCTTTTTTCGCATTATCTCAGGATTACAAGATCTTTATTGTCATACTGAGTAAAAAACTACTTTGTCCATTTTCAAAATTTAAAAAAGCACATGTTTCAAGTACAACTCTCAGAGATACATTATTTCAGGCATTATTGGCCATTTTTCATGTGTGGTTTAGAAGTTATGTTTAAATAACTGTAATATTGAGTGTTACAGTATAGAGTCATATTGAATAAAACATCATTTTTGATTTGCAAACCATATACAAATAACTGTTCCTGGTAAAACTCCCATGGATTCAATTTCACATTCTTTTTTAGACATTTTGCACGTTTGGAGTAGGAATGATTTGTAATACATTTGTATTGCTTTTTTCGCATTATCTCAGGATTGTAAGTATGATACTGTCAAATTGAGTAAAACATTACTTGTTGTTTTTGCAAACCTTGCCAAATGTTTCTTTCCAGTAAAACTCTTAAAGATACATATCTTCAGGCGTTATTAGACATTTTGCATGTGTATTTTTGGAATGATGTTTCAAAAACTTTCTTATTGAGTTTGACAGCATACTGTCATAGTGAATAAAACCTAATTTCTGTATTTGTGAACCTTTCCAAAATACTTGATTCTTGTAAAACTCACATAAATTCAATATTACAGGCTTTTTTTGACAGAAATTATGTTTGGTTTTGGAGTTATGTCTATAAACCTTTCATATTTAGTATGACAAATATACAGCTGTTTTGAATTACAAAACAACTTTATGTCTTTGCAAACCTTACAAATGATCCTTTTTCTAGTACAACTGACAAAGATGAATATCTCCAGACATTATAAGCCATTTTGCATGTGTGGTTTATAAGTTATGTTTGAATACATTTTTATTGCTTTTTTCGCATTATCTCAGGATTGTAGGAACCTTACTGTCTTATTGAATAAAAAACTACTTTTTGCATTTGCAAGATTTTAAAAAGCATATGTTTCGATCAAAACTCCCGAAGATGCATTATTTCAGGCATTATTAGCCATTTTTCATGTGTGGTTTAGAAGTTATGTTTAAATAACTGTCATATTGAGTGTTACAGTATACAATCATATTGAGTAGAACCTAATTTTTGTAGTTGCAAACCATAGAAAAACAATCTTTTTTAGTACAACTCACATTGATTCAATATCACAGGCATTTTTAGAAATGTTGCCCATTTGGATTAGGAATTATGTTGGAATACATTTTTATTGCTTTTTTCGCATTATCTCAGGATTACAAGATCTTTATTGTCATACTGAGTAAAAAACTACTTTGTCCATTTTCAAAATTTAAAAAAGCACATGTTTCAAGTAAAACTCTCAGAGATACATTATTTCAGGCAGTATTGGCCATTTTTCATGTGTGGTTTAGAAGTTATGTTTAAATAACTGTAATATTGAGTGTTACAGTATAGAGTCATATTGAATAAAACATCATTTTTGATTTGCAAACCATATACAAATAACTGTTCCTGGTAAAACTCCCATGGATTCAATTTCACATTCTTTTTTAGACATTTTGCACGTTTGGATTAGGAATGATTTGTAATACATTTTTATTGCTTTTTTCGCATTATCTCAGGATTGTAAGTATGATACTGTCAAATTGAGTAAAACATTACTTGTTGTTTTTGCAAACCTTGCCAAATGTTTCCTTCCAGTAAAACTCTTAAAGATACATATCTTCAGGCGTTATTAGACATTTTGCATGTGTATTTTTGGAATTATGTTTCAAAAACTTTCTTATTGAGTTTGACAGTATACTGTCATAGTGAATAAAACCTAATTTCTGTATTTGTGAACCTTTCCAAAATACTTGATTCTTGTAAAACTCACAGAAATTCAATATTACAGGCTTTTTTTGACAGAAATCATGTTTGGTTTTGGAGTTATGTCTATAAACCTTTCATATTTAGTATGACAAATATACAGCTGTTTTGAATTACAAAACAATTTTATGTCTTTGCAAACCTTACAAATGATCATTTTTCTAGTACAACTGACAAAGATGAATATCTCCAGACATTATAAGCCATTTTGCATGTGTGGTTTATAAGTTATGTTTGAATACATTTTTATTGCTTTTTTCGCATTATCTCAGGATTGTAGAAACCTTACTGTCTTATTGAATAAAAAACTACTTTTTGCATTTGCAAGATTTTAAAAAGCATATGTTTCGATCAAAACTCCCGAAGATGCATTATTTCAGGCATTATTAGCCATTTTTCATGTGTGGTTTAGAAGTTATGTGTAAATAACTGTCATATTGAGTGTTACAGTATACAATCATATTGAGTAGAACCTAATTTTTGTAGTTGCAAACCATAGAAAAACAATCTTTTTTAGTAAAACCCACATTGATTCAATATCACAGGCATTTTTAGAAATTTTGCACATTTGGATTAGGAATTATGTTGGAATACATTTTTATTGCTTTTTTCGCATTATCTCAGGATTCTAAGATCTTTATGGTCATACTGAGTAAAAAACTACTTTGTCCATTTTCAAAATTTAAAAAAGCACATGTTTCAAGTAAAACTCTCAGAGATACATTATTTCAGGCATTATTGGCCATTTTTCATGTGTGGTTTAGAAGTTATGTTTAAATAACTGTAATATTGAGTGTTACAGTATAGAGTCATATTGAATAAAACATAATTTTTGATTTGCAAACCATATACAAATAACTGTTCCTGGTAAAACTCCCATGGATTCAATTTCACATTCTTTTTTAGACATTTTGCACGTTTGGATTAGGAATGATTTGTAATACATTTTTATTGCTTTTTTCGCATTATCTCAGGATTGTAAGTATGATACTGTCAAATTGAGTAAAACATTACTTGTTGTTTTTGCAAACCTTGCCAAATGTTTCTTTCCAGTAAAACTCTTAAAGGTACATATCTTCAGGCGTTATTAGACATTTTGCATGTGTATTTTTGGAATTATGTTTCAAAAACTTTCTTATTGAGTTTGACAGTATACTGTCATAGTGAATAAAACCTCATTTCTGTATTTGTGAACCTTTCCAAAATACTTGATTCTTGTAAAACTCAAATAAATTCAATATTACAGGCTTTTTTTTGACAGAAATTATGTTTGGTTTTGGAGTTATGTCTATAAACCTTTAATATTTAGTATGACAAATATACAGCTGTTTTGAATTACAAAACAACTTTATGTCTTTGCAAACCTTACAAATGATCATTTTTCTAGTACAACTGACAAAGATGAATATCTCCAGACATTATAAGCCATTTTGCATGTGTGGTTTATAAGTTATGTTTGAATACATTTTTATTGCTTTTTTCGCATTATCTCAGGATTGTAGGAACCTTACTGTCTTATTGAATAAAAAACTACTTTTTGCATTTGCAAGATTTTAAAAAGCATATGTTTCGATCAAAACTCCCGAAGATGCATTATTTCAGGCATTATTAGCCATTTTTCATGTGTGGTTTAGAAGTTATGTTTAAATAACTGTCATATTGAGTGTTACAGTATACAATCATATTGAGTAGAACCTAATTTTTGTAGTTGCAAACCATAGAAAAACAATCTTTTTTAGTACAACTCACATTGATTCAATATCACAGGCATTTTTAGAAATGTTGCACATTTGGATTAGGAATTATGTTGGAATACATTTTTATTGCTTTTTTCGCATTATCTCAGGATTACAAGATCTTTATTGTCATACTGAGTAAAAAACTACTTTGTCCATTTTCAAAATTTAAAAAAGCACATGTTTCAAGTACAACTCTCAGAGATACATTATTTCAGGCATTATTGGCCATTTTTCATGTGTGGTTTAGAAGTTATGTTTAAATAACTGTAATATTGAGTGTTACAGTATAGAGTCATATTGAATAAAACATCATTTTTGATTTGCAAACCATATACAAATAACTGTTCCTGGTAAAACTCCCATGGATTCAATTTCACATTCTTTTTTAGACATTTTGCACGTTTGGATTAGGAATGATTTGTAATACATTTTTATTGCTTTTTTCGCATTATCTCAGGATTGTAAGTATGATACTGTCAAATTGAGTAAAACATTACTTGTTGTTTTTGCAAACCTTGCCAAATGTTTCTTTCCAGTAAAACTCTTAAAGATACATATCTTCAGGCGTTATTAGACATTTTGCATGTGTATTTTTGGAATTATGTTTCAAAAACTTTCTTATTGAGTTTGACAGCATACTGTCATAGTGAATAAAACCTAATTTCTGTATTTGTGAACCTTTCCAAAATACTTGATTCTTGTAAAACTCACATAAATTCAATATTACAGGCTTTTTTTGACAGAAATTATGTTTGGTTTTGGAGTTATGTCTATAAACCTTTCATATTTAGTATGACAAATATACAGCTGTTTTGAAGTACAAAACAACTTTATGTCTTTGCAAACCTTACAAATGATCATTTTTCTAGTACAACTGACAAAGATGAATATCTCCAGACATTATAAGCCATTTTGCATGTGTGGTTTATAAGTTATGTTTGAATACATTTTTATTGCTTTTTTCGCATTATCTCAGGATTGTAGGAACCTTACTGTCTTATTGAATAAAAAACTACTTTTTGCATTTGCAAGATTTTAAAAAGCATATGTTTCGATCAAAACTCCCGAAGATGCATTATTTCAGGCATTATTAGCCATTTTTCATGTGTGGTTTAGAAGTTATGTTTAAATAACTGTCATATTGAGTGTTACAGTATACAATCATATTGAGTAGAACCTAATTTTTGTAGTTGCAAACCATAGAAAAACAATCTTTTTTAGTACGACTCACATTGATTCAATATCACAGGCATTTTTAGAAATTTTGCACATTTGGATTAGGAATTATGTTGGAGTACATTTTTATTGCTTTTTTCGCATTATCTCAGGATTCTAAGATCTTTATTGTCATACTGAGTAAAAAACTACTTTGTCCATTTTCAAAATTTAAAAAAGCACATGTTTCAAGTAAAACTCTCAGAGATACATTATTTCAGGCATTATTGGCCATTTTTCATGTGTGGTTTAGAAGTTATGTTTAAATAACTGTAATATTGAGTGTTACAGTATAGAGTCATATTGAATAAAACATAATTTTTGATTTGCAAACCATATACAAATAACTGTTCCTGGTAAAACTCCCATGGATTCAATTTCACATTCTTTTTTAGACATTTTGCACGTTTGGATTAGGAATGATTTGTAATACATTTTTATTGCTTTTTTCGCATTATCTCAGGATTGTAAGTATGATACTGTCAAATTGAGTAAAACATTACTTGTTGTTTTTGCAAACCTTGCCAAATGTTTCTTTCCAGTAAAACTCTTAAAGATACATATCTTCAGGCGTTATTAGACATTTTGCATGTGTATTTTTGGAATTATGTTTCAAAAACTTTCTTATTGAGTTTGACAGTATACTGTCATAGTGAATAAAACCTCATTTCTGTATTTGTGAACCTTTCCAAAATACTTGATTCTTGTAAAACTCAAATAAATTCAATATTACAGGCTTTTTTTTGACAGAAATTATGTTTGGTTTTGGAGTTATGTCTATAAACCTTTCATATTTAGTATGACAAATATACAGCTGTTTTGAATTACAAAACAACTTTATGTCTTTGCAAACCTTACAAATGATCATTTTTCTAGTACAACTGACAAAGATGAATATCTCCAGACATTATAAGCCATTTTGCATGTGTGGTTTATAAGTTATGTTTGAATACATTTTTATTGCTTTTTTCGCATTATCTCAGGATTGTAGGAACCTTACTGTCTTATTGAATAAAAAACTACTTTTTGCATTTGCAAGATTTTAAAAAGCATATGTTTCGATCAAAACTCCCGAAGATGCATTATTTCAGGCATTATTAGCCATTTTTCATGTGTGGTTTAGAAGTTATGTTTAAATAACTGTCATATTGAGTGTTACAGTATACAATCATATTGAGTAGAACCTAATTTTTGTAGTTGCAAACCATAGAAAAACAATCTTTTTTAGTACAACTCACATTGATTCAATATCACAGGCATTTTTAGAAATGTTGCACATTTGGATTAGGAATTATGTTGGAATACATTTTTATTGCTTTTTTCGCATTATCTCAGGATTACAAGATCTTTATTGTCATACTGAGTAAAAAACTACTTTGTCCATTTTCAAAATTTAAAAAAGCACATGTTTCAAGTACAACTCTCAGAGATACATTATTTCAGGCATTATTGGCCATTTTTCATGTGTGGTTTAGAAGTTATGTTTAAATAACTGTAATATTGAGTGTTACAGTATAGAGTCATATTGAATAAAACATCATTTTTGATTTGCAAACCATATACAAATAACTGTTCCTGGTAAAACTCCCATGGATTCAATTTCACATTCTTTTTTAGACATTTTGCACGTTTGGAGTAGGAATGATTTGGAATACATTTTTATTGCTTTTTTCGCATTATCTCAGGATTGTAAGTATGATACTGTCAAATTGAGTAAAACATTACTTGTTGTTTTTGCAAACCTTGCCAAATGTTTCTTTCCAGTAAAACTCTTAAAGATACATATCTTCAGGCGTTATTAGACATTTTGCATGTGTATTTTTGGAATTATGTTTCAAAAACTTTCTTATTGAGTTTGACAGCATACTGTCATAGTGAATAAAACCTAATTTCTGTATTTGTGAACCTTTCCAAAATACTTGATTCTTGTAAAACTCACATAAATTCAATATTACAGGCTTTTTTTGACAGAAATTATGTTTGGTTTTGGAGTTATGTCTATAAACCTTTCATATTTAGTATGACAAATATACAGCTGTTTTGAAGTACAAAACAACTTTATGTCTTTGCAAACCTTACAAATGATCATTTTTCTAGTACAACTGACAAAGATGAATATCTCCAGACATTATAAGCCATTTTGCATGTGTGGTTTATAAGTTATGTTTGAATACATTTTTATTGCTTTTTTCGCATTATCTCAGGATTGTAGGAACCTTACTGTCTTATTGAATAAAAAACTACTTTTTGCATTTGCAAGATTTTAAAAAGCATATGTTTCGATCAAAACTCCCGAAGATGCATTATTTCAGGCATTATTAGCCATTTTTCATGTGTGGTTTAGAAGTTATGTTTAAATAACTGTCATATTGAGTGTTACAGTATACAATCATATTGAGTAGAACCTAATTTTTGTAGTTGCAAACCATAGAAAAACAATCTTTTTTAGTACAACTCACATTGATTCAATATCACAGGCATTTTTAGAAATGTTGCCCATTTGGATTAGGAATTATGTTGGAATACAATTTTATTGCTTTTTTCGCATTATCTCAGGATTACAAGATCTTTATTGTCATACTGAGTAAAAAACTACTTTGTCCATTTTCAAAATTTAAAAAAGCACATGTTTCAAGTACAACTCTCAGAGATACATTATTTCAGGCAGTATTGGCCATTTTTCATGTGTGGTTTAGAAGTTATGTTTAAATAACTGTAATATTGAGTGTTACAGTATAGAGTCATATTGAATAAAACATCATTTTTGATTTGCAAACCATATACAAATAACTGTTCCTGGTAAAACTCCCATGGATTCAATTTCACATTCTTTTTTAGACATTTTGCACGTTTGGATTAGGAATGATTTGTAATACATTTTTATTGCTTTTTTCGCATTATCTCAGGATTGTAAGTATGATACTGTCAAATTGAGTAAAACATTACTTGTTGTTTTTGCAAACCTTGCCAAATGTTTCCTTCCAGTAAAACTCTTAAAGATACATATCTTCAGGCGTTATTAGACATTTTGCATGTGTATTTTTGGAATTATGTTTCAAAAACTTTCTTATTGAGTTTGACAGTATACTGTCATAGTGAATAAAACCTAATTTCTGTATTTGTGAACCTTTCCAAAATACTTGATTCTTGTAAAACTCACAGAAATTCAATATTACAGGCTTTTTTTGACAGAAATCATGTTTGGTTTTGGAGTTATGTCTATAAACCTTTCATATTTAGTATGACAAATATACAGCTGTTTTGAATTACAAAACAACTTTATGTCTTTGCAAACCTTACAAATGATCATTTTTCTAGTACAACTGACAAAGATGAATATCTCCAGACATTATAAGCCATTTTGCATGTGTGGTTTATAAGTTATGTTTGAATACATTTTTATTGCTTTTTTCGCATTATCTCAGGATTGTAGAAACCTTACTGTCTTATTGAATAAAAAACTACTTTTTGCATTTGCAAGATTTTAAAAAGCATATGTTTCGATCAAAACTCCCGAAGATGCATTATTTCAGGCATTATTAGCCATTTTTCATGTGTGGTTTAGAAGTTATGTTTAAATAACTGTCATATTGAGTGTTACAGTATACAATCATATTGAGTAGAACCTAATTTTTGTAGTTGCAAACCATAGAAAAACAATCTTTTTTAGTACAACTCACATTGATTCAATATCACAGGCATTTTTAGAAATTTTGCACATTTGGATTAGGAATTATGTTGGAATACATTTTTATTGCTTTTTTCGCATTATCTCAGGATTCTAAGATTTTTATTGTCATACTGAGTAAAAAACTACTTTGTCCATTTTCAAAATTTAAAAAAGCACATGTTTCAAGTAAAACTCTCAGAGATACATTATTTCAGGCATTATTGGCCATTTTTCATGTGTGGTTTAGAAGTTATGTTTAAATAACTGTAATATTGAGTGTTACAGTATAGAATCATATTGAATAAAACATCATTTTTGATTTGCAAACCATATAAAAATAACTGTTCCTGGTAAAACTCCAATGGATTCAATTTCACATTCTTTTTTAGACATTTTGCACGTTTGGATTAGGAATGATTTGTAATACATTTTAATTGTTTTTTTCGCATTATCTCAGGATTGTAAGTATGATACTGTCAAATTGAGTAAAACATTACTTGTTGTTTTTGCAAACCTTGCCAAATGTTTCTTTCCAGTAAAACTCTTAAAGATACATATCTTCAGGCGTTATTAGACATTTTGCATGTGTATTTTTGGAATTATGTTTCAAAAACTTTCTTATTGAGTTTGACAGTATACTGTCATAGTGAATAAAACCTAATTTCTGTATTTGTGAACCTTTCCAAAATACTTGATTCTTGTAAAACTCACATAAATTCAATATTACAGGCTTTTTTTGACAGAAATTATGTTTGGTTTTGGAGTTATGTCTATAAACCTTTCATATTTAGTATGACAAATATACAGCTGTTTTGAATTACAAAACAACTTTATGTCTTTGCAAACCTTACAAATGATCCTTTTTCTAGTACAACTGACAAAGATGAATATCTCCAGACATTATAAGCCATTTTGCATGTGTGGTTTATAAGTTATGTTTGAATACATTTTTATTGCTTTTTTCGCATTATCTCAGGATTGTAGAAACCTTACTGTCTTATTGAATAAAAAACTACTTTTTGCATTTGCAAGATTTTAAAAAGCATATGTTTCGATCAAAACTCCCGAAGATGCATTATTTCAGGCATTATTAGCCATTTTTCATGTGTGGTTTAGAAGTTATGTTTAAATAACTGTCATATTGAGTGTTACAGTATACAATCATATTGAGTAGAACCTAATTTTTGTAGTTGCAAACCATAGAAAAACAATCTTTTTTAGTACAACTCACATTGATTCAATATCACAGGCATTTTTAGAAATTTTGCACATTTGGATTAGGAATTATGTTGGAATACATTTTTATTGCTTTTTTCGCATTATCTCAGGATTCTAAGATCTTTATTGTCATACTGAGTAAAAAACTACTTTGTCCATTTTCAAAATTTAAAAAAGCACATGTTTCAAGTAAAACTCTCAGAGATACATTATTTCAGGCATTATTGGCCATTTTTCATGTGTGGTTTAGAAGTTATGTTTAAATAACTGTAATATTGAGTGTTACAGTATAGAATCATATTGAATAAAACATCATTTTTGATTTGCAAACCATATAAAAATAACTGTTCCTGGTAAAACTCCAATGGATTCAATTTCACATTATTTTTTAGACATTTTGCACGTTTGGATTAGGAATGATTTGTAATACATTTTTATTGCTTTTTTCGCATTATCTCAGGATTGTAAGTATGATACTGTCAAATTGAGTAAAACATTACTTGTTGTTTTTGCAAACCTTGCCAAATGTTTCTTTCCAGTAAAACTCTTAAAGATACATATCTTCAGGCGTTATTAGACATTTTGCATGTGTATTTTTGGAATTATGTTTCAAAAACTTTCTTATTGAGTTTGACAGTATACTGTCATAGTGAATAAAACCTAATTTCTGTATTTGTGAACCTTTCCAAAATACTTGATTCTTGTAAAACTCACATAAATTCAATATTACAGGCTTTTTTTGACAGAAATTATGTTTGGTTTTGGAGTTATGTCTATAAACCTTTCATATTTAGTATGACAAATATACAGCTGTTTTGAATTACAAAACAACTTTATGTCTTTGCAAACCTTACAAATGATCATTTTTCTAGTACAACTGACAAAGATGAATATCTCCAGACATTATAAGCCATTTTGCATGTGTGGTTTATAAGTTATGTTTGAATACATTTTTATTGCTTTTTTCGCATTATCTCAGGATTGTAGAAACCTTACTGTCTTATTGAATAAAAAACTACTTTTTGCATTTGCAAGATTTTAAAAAGCATATGTTTCGATCAAAACTCCCGAAGATATATTATTTCAGGCATTATTAGCCATTTTTCATGTGTGGTTTAGAAGTTATGTTTAAATAACTGTCATATTGAGTGTTACAGTATACAATCATATTGAGTAGAACCTAATTTTTGTAGTTGCAAACCATGGAAAAACAATCTTTTTTAGTAAAACTCACATTGATTCAATATCAGAGGCATTTTTAGAAATGTTGCACATTTGGATTAGGAATTATGTTGGAATACATTTTTATTGCTTTTTTCGCATTATCTCAGGATTCTAAGATCTTTATTGTCATACTGAGTAATAAAACTACTTTGTCCATTTTCAAAATTTAAAAAAGCACATGTTTCAAGTAAAACTCTCAGGGATACATTATTTCAGGCATTATTGGCCATTTTTCATGTGTGGTTTAGAAGTTATGTTTAAATAACTGTAATATTGAGTGTTACAGTATAGAGTCATATTGACTAAAACATAATTTTTGATTTGCAAACCATATACAAATAACTGTTCCTGGTAAAACTCCCATGGATTCAATTTCACATTCTTTTTTAGACATTTTGCACGTTTGGATTAGGAATGATTTGTAATACATTTTTATTGCTTTTTTCGCATTATCTCAGGATTGTAGAAACCTTACTGTCTTATTGAATAAAAAACTACTTTTTGCATTTGCAAGATTTTAAAAAGCATATGTTTCGATCAAAACTCCCGAAGATATATTATTTCAGGCATTATTAGCCATTTTTCATGTGTGGTTTAGAAGTTATGTTTAAATAACTGTCATATTGAGTGTTACAGTATACAATCATATTGAGTAGAACCTAATTTTTGTAGTTGCAAACCATAGAAAAACAATCTTTTTTAGTAAAACTCACATCGATTCAATATCAGAGGCATTTTTAGAAATGTTGCACATTTGGATTAGGAATTATGTTGGAGTACATTTTAATTGCTTTTTTCGCATTATCTCAGGATTCTAAGATCTTTATTGTCATACTGAGTAAAAAACTACTTTGTCCATTTTCAAAATTTAAAAAAGCACATGTTTCAAGTAAAACTCTCAGAGATACATTATTTCAGGCATTATTGGCCATTTTTCATGTGTGGTTTAGAAGTTATGTTTAAATAACTGTAATATTGAGTGTTACAGTATAGAGTCATATTGAATAAAACATAATTTTTGATTTGCAAACCATATACAAATAACTGTTCCTGGTAAAACTCCCATGGATTCAATTTCACATTCTTTTTTAGACATTTTGCACGTTTGGATTAGGAATGATTTGTAATACATTTTTATTGCTTTTTTCGCATTATCTCAGGATTGTAAGTATGATACTGTCAAATTGAGTAAAACATTACTTGTTGTTTTTGCAAACCTTGCCAAATGTTTCTTTCCAGTAAAACTCTTAAAGATACATATCTTCAGGTGTTATTAGACATTTTGCATGTGTATTTTTGGAATTATGTTTCAAAAACTTTCTTATTGAGTTTGACAGTATATTGTCATAGTGAATAAAACCTAATTTCTGTATTTGTGAACCTTTCCAAAATACTTGATTCTTGTAAAACTCAAATAAATTCAATATTACAGGCTTTTTTTTGACAGAAATTATGTTTGGTTTTGGAGTTATGTCTATAAACCTTTCATATTTAGTATGACAAATATACAGCTGTTTTGAATTACAAAACAACTTTATGTCTTTGCAAACCTTACAAATGATCATTTTTCTAGTACAACTGACAAAGATGAATATCTCCAGACATTATAAGCCATTTTGCATGTGTGGTTTATAAGTTATGTTTGAATACATTTTTATTGCTTTTTTCGCATTATCTCAGGATTGTAGGAACCTTACTGTCTTATTGAATAAAAAACTACTTTTTGCATTTGCAAGATTTTAAAAAGCATATGTTTCGATCAAAACTCCCGAAGATGCATTATTTCAGGCATTATTAGCCATTTTTCATGTGTGGTTTAGAAGTTATGTTTAAATAACTGTCATATTGAGTGTTACAGTATACAATCATATTGAGTAGAACCTAATTTTTGTAGTTGCAAACCATAGAAAAACAATCTTTTTTAGTACAACTCACATTGATTCAATATCACAGGCATTTTTAGAAATTTTGCCCATTTGGATTAGGAATTATGTTGGAATACATTTTTATTGCTTTTTTCGCATTATCTCAGGATTACAAGATCTTTATTGTCATACTGAGTAAAAAACTACTTTGTCCATTTTCAAAATTTAAAAAAGCACATGTTTCAAGTAAAACTCTCAGAGATACATTATTTCAGGCAGTATTGGCCATTTTTCATGTGTGGTTTAGAAGTTATGTTTAAATAACTGTAATATTGAGTGTTACAGTATAGAGTCATATTGAATAAAACATCATTTTTGATTTGCAAACCATATACAAATAACTGTTCCCGGTAAAACTCCCATGGATTCAATTTCACATTCTTTTTTAGACATTTTGCACGTTTGGATTAGGAATGATTTGTAATACATTTCTATTGCTTTTTTCACATTATCTCAGGATTGTAAGTATGATACTGTCAAATTGAGTAAAACATTACTTGTTGTTTTTGCAAACCTTGCCAAATGTTTCCTTCCAGTAAAACTCTTAAAGATACATATCTTCAGGCGTTATTAGACATTTTGCATGTGTATTTTTGGAATTATGTTTCAAAAACTTTCTTATTGAGTTTGACAGTATACTGTCATAGTGAATAAAACCTAATTTCTGTATTTGTGAACCTTTCCAAAATACTTGATTCTTGTAAAACTCACATAAATTCAATATTACAGGCTTTTTTTGACAGAAATTATGTTTGGTTTTGGAGTTATGTCTATAAACCTTTCATATTTAGTATGACAAATATACAGCTGTTTTGAATTACAAAACAACTTTATGTCTTTGCAAACCTTACAAATGATCATTTTTCTAGTACAACTGACAAAGATGAATATCTCCAGACATTATAAGCCATTTTGCATGTGTGGTTTATAAGTTATGTTTGAATACATTTTTATTGCTTTTTTCGCATTATCTCAGGATTGTAGAAACCTTACTGTCTTATTGAATAAAAAACTACTTTTTGCATTTGCAAGATTTTAAAAAGCATATGTTTCGATCAAAACTCCCGAAGATATATTATTTCAGGCATTATTAGCCATTTTTCATGTGTGGTTTAGAAGTTATGTTTAAATAACTGTCATATTGAGTGTTACAGTATACAATCATATTGAGTAGAACCTAATTTTTGTAGTTGCAAACCATAGAAAAACAATCTTTTTTAGTAAAACTCACATTGATTCAATATCAGAGGCATTTTTAGAAATGTTGCACATTTGGATTAGGAATTATGTTGGAGTACATTTTAATTGCTTTTTTCGCATTATCTCAGGATTCTAAGATCTTTATTGTCATACTGAGTAAAAAACTACTTTGTCCATTTTCAAAATTTAAAAAAGCACATGTTTCAAGTAAAACTCTCAGAGATACATTATTTCAGGCATTATTGGCCATTTTTCATGTGTGGTTTAGAAGTTATGTTTAAATAACTGTAATATTGAGTGTTACAGTATAGAGTCATATTGAATAAAACATAATTTTTGATTTGCAAACCATATACAAATAACTGTTCCTGGTAAAACTCCCATGGATTCAATTTCACATTCTTTTTTAGACATTTTGCACATTTGGATTAGGAATGATTTGTAATACATTTTTATTGCTTTTTTCGCATTATCTCAGGATTGTAAGTATGATACTGTCAAATTGAGTAAAACATTACTTGTTGTTTTTGCAAACCTTGCCAAATGTTTCTTTCCAGTAAAACTCTTAAAGATACATATCTTCAGGCGTTATTAGACATTTTGCATGTGTATTTTTGGAATTATGTTTCAAAAACTTTCTTATTGAGTTTGACAGTATATTGTCATAGTGAATAAAACCTAATTTCTGTATTTGTGAACCTTTCCAAAATACTTGATTCTTGTAAAACTCAAATAAATTCAATATTACAGGCTTTTTTTTGACAGAAATTATGTTTGGTTTTGGAGTTATGTCTATAAACCTTTCATATTTAGTATGACAAATATACAGCTGTTTTGAATTACAAAACAACTTTATGTCTTTGCAAACCTTACAAATGATCATTTTTCTAGTACAACTGACAAAGATGAATATCTCCAGACATTAGAAGCCATTTTGCATGTGTGGTTTATAAGTTATGTTTGAATACATTTTTATTGCTTTTTTCGCATTATCTCAGGATTGTAGGAACCTTACTGTCTTATTGAATAAAAAACTACTTTTTGCATTTGCAAGATTTTAAAAAGCATATGTTTTGATCAAAACTCCCGAAGATGCATTATTTCAGGCATTATTAGCCATTTTTCATGTGTGGTTTAGAAGTTATGTTTAAATAACTGTCATATTGAGTGTTACAGTATACAATCATATTGAGTAGAACCTAATTTTTGTAGTTGCAAACCATAGAAAAACAATCTTTTTTAGTACAACTCACATTGATTCAATATCACAGGCATTTTTAGAAATGTTGCCCATTTGGATTAGGAATTATGTTGGAATACATTTTTATTGCTTTTTTCGCATTATCTCAGGATTACAAGATCTTTATTGTCATACTGAGTAAAAAACTACTTTGTCCATTTTCAAAATTTAAAAAAGCACATGTTTCAAGTAAAACTCTCAGAGATACATTATTTCAGGCAGTATTGGCCATTTTTCATGTGTGGTTTAGAAGTTATGTTTAAATAACTGTAATATTGAGTGTTACAGTATAGAGTCATATTGAATAAAACATCATTTTTGATTTGCAAACCATATAAAAATAACTGTTCCTGGTAAAACTCCCATGGATTCAATTTCACATTCTTTTTTAGACATTTTGCACGTTTGGATTAGGAATGATTTGTAATACATTTCTATTGCTTTTTTCACATTATCTCAGGATTGTAAGTATGATACTGTCAAATTGAGTAAAACATTACTTGTTGTTTTTGCAAACCTTGCCAAATGTTTCCTTCCAGTAAAACTCTTAAAGATACATATCTTCAGGCGTTATTAGACATTTTACATGTGTATTTTTGGAATTATGTTTCAAAAACTTTCTTATTGAGTTTGACAGTATACTGTCATAGTGAATAAAACCTAATTTCTGTATTTGTGAACCTTTCCAAAATACTTGATTCTTGTAAAACTCACATAAATTCAATATTACAGGCTTTTTTTGACAGAAATTATGTTTGGTTTTGGAGTTATGTCTATAAACCTTTCATATTTAGTATGACAAATATACAGCTGTTTTGAATTACAAAACAACTTTATGTCTTTGCAAACCTTACAAATGATCATTTTTCTAGTACAACTGACAAAGATGAATATCTCCAGACATTATAAGCCATTTTGCATGTGTGGTTTATAAGTTATGTTTGAATACATTTTTATTGCTTTTTTCGCATTATCTCAGGATTGTAGAAACCTTACTGTCTTATTGAATAAAAAACTACTTTTTGCATTTGCAAGATTTTAAAAAGCATATGTTTCGATCAAAACTCCCGAAGATATATTATTTCAGGCATTATTAGCCATTTTTCATGTGTGGTTTAGAAGTTATGTTTAAATAACTGTCATATTGAGTGTTACAGTATACAATCATATTGAGTACAACCTAATTTTTGTAGTTGCAAACCATAGAAAAACAATCTTTTTTAGTAAAACTCACATTGATTCAATATCAGAGGCATTTTTAGAAATGTTGCACATTTGGATTAGGAATTATGTTGGAGTACATTTTTATTGCTTTTTTGGCATTATCTCAAGATTCTAAGATCTTTATTGTCATACTGAGTAAAAAAACTACTTTGTCCATTTTCAAAATTTAAAAAAGCACATGTTTCAAGTAAAACTCTCAGGGATACATTATTTCAGGCATTATTGGCCATTTTTCATGTGTGGTTCAGAAGTTATGTTTAAATAACTGTAATATTGAGTGTTACAGTATAGAGTCATATTGACTAAAACATCATTTTTGATTTGCAAACCATATACAAATAACTGTTCCTGGTAAAACTCCCATGGATTCAATTTCACATTCTTTTTTAGACATTTTGCACGTTTGGATTAGGAATGATTTGTAATACATTTTTATTGCTTTTTTCGCATTATCTCAGGATTGTAAGTATGATACTGTCAAATTGAGTAAAACATTACTTGTTGTTTTTGCAAACCTTGCCAAATGTTTCTTTCCAGTAAAACTCTTAAAGATACATATCTTCAGGCGTTATTAGACATTTTGCATGTGTATTTTTGGAATTATGTTTCAAAAACTTTCTTATTGAGTTTGACAGTATACTGTCATAGTGAATAAAACCTAATTTCTGTATTTGTGAACCTTTCCAAAATACTTGATTCTTGTAAAACTCACATAAATTCAATATTACAGGCTTTTTTTGACAGAAATTATGTTTGGTTTTGGAGTTATGTCTATAAACCTTTCATATTTAGTATGACAAATATACAGCTGTTTTGAATTACAAAACAACTTTATGTCTTTGCAAACCTTACAAATGATCATTTTTCTAGTACAACTGACAAAGATGAATATCTCCAGACATTATAAGCCATTTTGCATGTGTGGTTTATAAGTTATGTTTGAATACATTTTTATTGCTTTTTTCGCATTATCTCAGGATTGTAGAAACCTTACTGTCTTATTGAATAAAAAACTACTTTTTGCATTTGCAAGATTTTAAAAAGCATATGTTTCGATCAAAACTCCCGAAGATATATTATTTCAGGCATTATTAGCCATTTTTCATGTGTGGTTTAGAAGTTATGTTTAAATAACTGTCATATTGAGTGTTACAGTATACAATCATATTGAGTAGAACCTAATTTTTGTAGTTGCAAACCATAGAAAAACAATCTTTTTTAGTAAAACTCACATTGATTCAATATCAGAGGCATTTTTAGAAATGTTGCACATTTGGATTAGGAATTATGTTGGAATACATTTTTATTGCTTTTTTCGCATTATCTCAGGATTCTAAGATCTTTATTGTCATACTGAGTAAAAAAACTACTTTGTCCATTTTCAAAATTTAAAAAAGCACATGTTTCAAGTAAAACTCTCAGGGATACATTATTTCAGGCATTATTGGCCATTTTTCATGTGTGGTTCAGAAGTTATGTTTAAATAACTGTAATATTGAGTGTTACAGTATAGAGTCATATTGACTAAAACATAATTTTTGATTTGCAAACCATATACAAATAACTGTTCCTGGTAAAACTCCCATGGATTCAATTTCACATTCTTTTTTAGACATTTTGCACGTTTGGATTAGGAATGATTTGTAATACATTTTTATTGCTTTTTTCGCATTATCTCAGGATTGTAAGTATGATACTGTCAAATTGAGTAAAACATTACTTGTTGTTTTTGCAAACCTTGCTAAATGTTTCTTTCCAGTAAAACTCTTAAAGATACATATCTTCAGGCGTTATTAGACATTTTGCATGTGTATTTTTGGAATTATGTTTCAAAAACTTTCTTATTGAGTTTGACAGTATACTGTCATAGTGAATAAAACCTAATTTCTGTATTTGTGAACCTTTCCAAAATACTCGATTCTTGTAAAACTCACATAAATTCAATATTACAGGCTTTTTTTTGACAGAAATTATGTTTGGTTTTGGAGTTATGTCTATAAACCTTTCATATTTAGTATGACAAATATACAGCTGTTTTGAATTACAAAACAACTTTATGTCTTTGCAAACCTTACAAATGATCATTTTTCTAGTACAACTGACAAAGATGAATATCTCCAGACATTATAAGCCATTTTGCATGTGTGGTTTATAAGTTATGTTTGAATACATTTTTATTGCTTTTTTCGCATTATCTCAGGATTGTAGAAACCTTACTGTCTTATTGAATAAAAAACTACTTTTTGCATTTGCAAGATTTTAAAAAGCATATGTTTCGATCAAAACTGCCGAAGATGCATTATTTCAGGCATTATTAGCCATTTTTCATGTGTGGTTTAGAAGTTATGTTTAAATAACTGTCATATTGAGTGTTACAGTATACAATCATATTGAGTATAAACTAATTTTTGTAGTTGCAAACCATAGAAAAACAATCTTTTTTAGTACAACTCACATTGATTCAATATCACAGGCATTTTTAGAAATTTTGCACATTTGGATTAGGAATTATGTTGGAATACATTTTTATTGCTTTTTTCGCATTATCTCAGGATTCTAAGATCTTTATTGTCATACTGAGTAAAAAACTACTTTGTCCATTTTCAAAATTTAAAAAAGCACATGTTTCAAGTAAAACTCTCAGAGATACATTATTTCAGGCATTATTGATCATTTTTCATGTGTGGTTTAGAAGTTATGTTTAAATAACTGTAATATTGAGTGTTACAGTATAGAGTCATATTGAATAAAACATCATTTTTGATTTGCAAACCATATACAAATAACTGTTCCTGGTAAAATCCCATGGATTCAATTTCACATTCTTTTTTAGACATTTTGCACGTTTGGATTAGGAATGATTTGTAATACATTTTTATTGCTTTTTTCGCACTATCTCAGGATTGTAAGTATGATACTGTCAAATTGAGTAAAACATTACTTGTTGTTTTTGCAAACCTTGCCAAATGTTTCTTTCCAGTAAAACTCTTAAAGATACATATTTTCAGGCGTTATTAGACATTTTGCATGTGTATTTTTGGAATTATGTTTCAAAAACTTTCTTATTGAGTTTGACAGTATACTGTCATAGTGAATAAAACCTAATTTCTGTATTTGTGAACCTTTCCAAAATACTTGATTCTTGTAAAACTCACATAAATTCAATATTACAGGCTTTTTTTTGACAGAAATTATGTTTGGTTTTGGAGTTATGTCTATAAACCTTTCATATTTAGTATGACAAATATACAGCTGTTTTGAATTACAAAACAACTTTATGTCTTTGCAAACATTACAAATGGTCATTTTTCTAGTACAACTGACAAAGATGAATATCTCCAGACATTATAAGCCATTTTGCATGTGTGGTTTATGTTTGAATACATTTTTATTGCTTTTTTCGCATTATCTCAGGATTGTAGGAACCTTACTGTCTTATTGAATAAAAAACTACTTTTTGCATTTGCAAGATTTTAAAAAGCATATGTTTCGATCAAAACTACCGAAGATATATTATTTCAGGCATTATTAGCCATTTTTCATGTGTGGTTTAGAAGTTATGTTTAAATAACTGTCATATTGAGTGTTACAGTATACAATCATATTGAGTATAAACTAATTTTTGTAGTTGCAAACCATAGAAAAACAATATTTTTTAGTAAAACTCACATTGATTCAATATCACAGGCATTTTTAGAAATTTTGCACATTTGGTTTAGGAATTATGTTGGAATACATTTTTATTGCTTTTTTCGCATTATCTCAGGATTCTAAGATCTTTATTGTCATACTGAGTAAAAAACAACTTTGTCCATTTTCAAAATTTAAAAAAGTACATGTTTCAAGTAAAACTCTCAGAGATACATTATTTCAGGCATTATTGGGCATTTTTCATGTGTGGTTTGGAAGTTATGTTTAAATAACTGTAATATTGAGTGTTACAGTATAGAGTCATATTGAATAAAACATAATTTTTGATTTGCAAACCATATACAAATAACTGTTCCTGGTAAAACTCCCATGGATTCAATTTCACATTCTTTTTTAGACATTTTGCACGTTTGGATTAGGAATGATTTGTAATACATTTTTATTGCTTTTTTCGCACTATCTCAGGATTGTAAGTATGATACTGTCAAATTGAGTAAAACATTACTTGTTGTTTTTGCAAACCTTGACAAATGTTTCTTTCCAGTAAAACTCTTAAAGATACATATTTTCAGGCGTTATTAGACATTTTGCATGTGTATTTTTGGAATTATGTTTCAAAAACGTTCTTATTGAGTTTGACAGTATACTGTCATAGTGAATAAAACCTAATTTCTGTATTTGTGAACCTTTCCAAAATACTTGATTCTTGTAAAACTCACATAAATTCAATATTACAGGCTTTTTTTGACAGAAATTATGTTTGGTTTTGGAGTTATGTCTATAAACCTTTCATATTTAGTATGACAAATATACAGCTGTTTTGAATTACAAAACAACTTTATGTCTTTGCAAACCTTACAAATGATCATTTTTCTAGTACAACTGACAAAGATGAATATCTCCAGACATTATAAGCCATTTTGCATGTGTGGTTTATAAGTTATGTTTGAATACATTTTTATTGCTTTTTTCGCATTATCTCAGGATTGTAGAAACCTTACTGTCTTATTGAATAAAAAACTACTTTTTGCATTTGCAAGATTTTAAAAAGCATATGTTTCGATCAAAACTGCCGAAGATGCATTATTTCAGGCATTATTAGCCATTTTTCATGTGTGGTTTAGAAGTTATGTTTAAATAACTGTCATATTGAGTGTTACAGTATACAATCATATTGAGTATAAACTAATTTTTGTAGTTGCAAACCATAGAAAAACAATCTTTTTTAGTACAACTCACATTGATTCAATATCACAGGCATTTTTAGAAATTTTGCACATTTGGATTAGGAATTATGTTGGAATACATTTTTATTGCTTTTTTCGCATTATCTCAGGATTCTAAGATCTTTATTGTCATACTGAGTAAAAAACTACTTTGTCCATTTTCAAAATTTAAAAAAGCACATGTTTCAAGTAAAACTCTCAGAGATACATTATTTCAGGCATTATTGTGCATTTTTCATGTGTGGTTTAGAAGTTATGTTTAAATAACTGTAATATTGAGTGTTACAGTATAGAGTCATATTGAATAAAACATCATTTTTGATTTGCAAACCATATACAAATAACTGTTCCTGGTAAAACTCCCATGGATTCAATTTCACATTCTTTTTTAGACATTTTGCACGTTTGGATTAGGAATGATTTGTAATACATTTTTATTGCTTTTTTCGCATTATCTCAGGATTGTAAGTATGATACTGTCAAATTGAGTAAAACATTACTTGTTGTTTTTGCAAACCTTGCCAAATGTTTCTTTCCAGTAAAACTCTTAAAGATACATATCTTCAGGCGTTATTAGACATTTTGCATGTGTATTTTTGGAATTATGTTTCAAAAACTTTCTTATTGAGTTTGACAGTATACTGTCATAGTGAATAAAACCTAATTTCTGTATTTGTGAACCTTTCCAAAATACTTGATTCTTGTAAAACTCACATAAATTCAATATTACAGGCTTTTTTTGACAGAAATTATGTTTGGTTTTGGAGTTATGTCTATAAACCTTTCATATTTAGTATGACAAATATACAGCTGTTTTGAATTACAAAACAACTTTATGTCTTTGCAAACCTTACAAATGATCATTTTTCTAGTACAACTGACAAAGATGAATATCTCCAGACATTATAAGCCATTTTGCATGTGTGGTTTATAAGTTATGTTTGAATACATTTTTATTGCTTTTTTCGCATTATCTCAGGATTGTAGAAACCTTACTGTCTTATTGAATAAAAAACTACTTTTTGCATTTGCAAGATTTTAAAAAGCATATGTTTCGATCAAAACTACCGAAGATATATTATTTCAGGCATTATTAGCCATTTTTCATGTGTGGTTTAGATAACTGTCATATTGAGTGTTACAGTATACAATCATATTGAGTAGAACCTAATTTTTGTAGTTGCAAACCATAGAAAAACAATCTTTTTTAGTACAACTCACATTGATTCAATATCACAGGCATTTTTAGAAATGTTGCACATTTGGATTAGGAATTATGTTGGAATACATTTTTATTGCTTTTTTCGCATTATCTCAGGATTCTAAGATCTTTATTGTCATACTGAGTAAAAAACTACTTTGTCCATTTTCAAAATTTAAAAAAGCACATGTTTCAAGTAAAACTCTCAGAGATACATTTTTTCAGGCATTATTGGCCATTTTTCATGTGTGGTTTAGATGTTATGTTTAAATAACTGTAATATTGAGTGTTACAGTATAGAGTCATATTGAATAAAACATCATTTTTGATTTGCAAACCATATACAAATAACTGTTCCTGGTAAAACTCCCATGGATTCAATTTCACATTCTTTTTTAGACATTTTGCACGTTTGGATTAGGAATGATTTGTAATACATTTGTATTGCTTTTTTCGCATTATCTCAGGATTGTAAGTATGATACTGTCAAATTGAGTAAAACATTACTTGTTGTTTTTGCAAACCTTGCCAAATGTTTCTTTACAGTAAAACTCTTAAAGATACACATCTTCAGGCGTTATTAGACATTTTGCATGTGTATTTTTGGAATTATGTTTCAAAAACTTTCTTATTGAGTTTGACAGTATACTGTCATAGTGAATAAAACCTAATTTCTGTATTTGTGAACCTTTCCAAAATACTTGATTCTTGTAAAACTCACATAAATTCAATATTACAGGCTTTTTTTGACAGAAATTATGTTTGGTTTTGGAGTTATGTCTATAAAACTTTCATATTTAGTATGACAAATATACAGCTGTTTTGAATTACAAAACAACTTTATGTCTTTGCAAACCTTACAAATGATCATTTTTCTAGTACAACTGACAAAGATGAATATCTCCAGACATTATAAGCCATTTTGCATGTGTGGTTTATAAGTTATGTTTGAATACATTTTTATTGCTTTTTTCGCATTATCTCAGGATTGTAGAAACCTTACTGTCTTATTGAATAAAAAAATACTATTTGCATTTGCAAGATTTTAAAAAGCATATGTTTCGATCAAAACTCCCGAAGATGCATTATTTCAGGCATTATTAGCCATTTTTCATGTGTGGTTTAGAAGTTATGTTTAAATAACTGTCATATTGAGTGTTACAGTATACAATCATATTGAGTAGAACCTAATTTTTGTAGTTGCAAACCATAGAAAAACAATCTTTTTTAGTACAACTCACATTGATTCAATATCACAGGCATTTTTAGAAATTTTGCACATTTGGATTAGGAATTATGTTGGAATACATTTTTATTGCTTTTTTCGCATTATCTCAGGATTCTAAGATCTTTATTGTCATACTGAGTAAAAAACTACTTTGTCCATTTTCAAAATTTAAAAAAGCACATGTTTCAAGTACAACTCTCAGAGATACATTATTTCAGGCATTATTGGCCATTTTTCACGTGTGGTTTAGAAGTTATGTTTAAATAACTGTAATATTGAGTGTTAGAGTATAGAGTCATATTGAATAAAACATCATTTTTGATTTGCAAACCATATAAAAATAACTGTTCCTGGTAAAACTCCCATGGATTCAATTTCACATTCTTTTTTAGACATTTTGCACGTTTGGATTAGGAATGATTTGTAATACATTTTTATTGCTTTTTTCGCATTATCTCAGGATTGTAAGTATGATACTGTCAAATTGAGTAAAACATTACTTGTTATTTTTGCAAACCTTGCCAAATGTTTCTTTCCAGTAAAACTCTTAAAGATACATATCTTCAGGCGTTATTAGACATTTTGCATGTGTATTTTTGGAATTATGTTTCAAAAACTTTCTTATTGAGTTTGACAGTATACTGTCATAGTGAATAAAACCTAATTTCTGTATTTGTGAACCTTTCCAAAATACTTGATTCTTGTAAAACTCACATAAATTCAATATTACAGGCTTTTTTGACAGAAATTATGTTTGGTTTTGGAGTTATGTCTATAAACCTTTCATATTTAGTATGACAAATATACAGCTGTTTTGAATTACAAAACAACTTTATGTCTTTGCAAACCTTACAAATGATCCTTTTTCTAGTACAACTGACAAAGATGAATATCTCCAGACATTATAAGCCATTTTGCATGTGTGGTTTATAAGTTATGTTTGAATACATTTTTATTGCTTTTTTCGCATTATCTCAGGATTGTAGAAACCTTACTGTCTTATTGAATAAAAAACTACTTTTTGCATTTGCAAGATTTTAAAAAGCATATGTTTCGATCAAAACTCCCGAAGATGCATTATTTCAGGCATTATTAGCCTTTTTTCATGTGTGGTTTAGAAGTTATGTTTAAATAACTGTCATATTGAGTGTTACAGTATACAATCATATTGAGTAGAACCTAATTTTTGTAGTTGCAAACCATAGAAAAACAATCTTTTTTAGTAAAACTCACATTGATTCAATATCAGAGGCATTTTTAGAAATGTTGCACATTTGGATTAGGAATTATGTTGGAGTACATTTTTATTGCTTTTTTCGCATTATCTCAGGATTCTAAGATCTTTATTGTCATACTGAGTAAAAAACTACTTTGTCCATTTTCAAAATTTAAAAAAGCACATGTTTCAAGTAAAACTCTCAGAGATACATTATTTCAGGCATTATTGGCCATTTTTCATGTGTGGTTTAGAAGTTATGTTTAAATAACTGTAATATTGAGTGTTACAGTATAGAGTCATATTGAATAAAACATCATTTTTGATTTGCAAACCATATAAAAATAACTGTTCCTGGTAAAACTCCCATGGATTCAATTACACATTCTTTTTTAGACATTTTGCACGTTTGGATTAGGAATGATTTGTAATACATTTTTATTCCTTTTTTCGCATTATCTCAGGATTGTAAGTATGATACTGTCAAATTGAGTAAAACATTACTTGTTGTTTTTGCAAACCTTGCCAAATGTTTCTTTCCAGTACAACTCTTAAAGATACACATCTTCAGGCGTTATTAGACATTTTGCATGTGTATTTTTGGAATTATGTTTCAAAAACTTTCTTATTGAGTTTGACAGTATACTGTCATAGTGAATAAAACCTAATTTCTGTATTTGTGAACCTTTCCAAAATACTTGATTCTTGTAAAACTCACATAAATTCAATATTACAGGCTTTTTTTGACAGAAATTATGTTTGGTTTTGGAGTTATGTCTATAAACCTTTCATATTTAGTATGACAAATATACAGCTGTTTTGAATTACAAAACAACTTTATGTCTTTGCAAACCTTACAAATGATCATTTTTCTAGTACAACTGACAAAGATGAATATCTCCAGACATTATAAGCCATTTTGCATGTGTGGTTTATAAGTTATGTTTGAATACATTTTTATTGCTTTTTTCGCATTATCTCAGGATTGTAGAAACCTTACTGTCTTATTGAATAAAAAAATACTATTTGCATTTGCAAGATTTTAAAAAGCATATGTTTCGATCAAAACTCCCGAAGATGCATTATTTCAGGCATTATTAGCCATTTTTCATGTGTGGTTTAGAAGTTATGTTTAAATAACTGTCATATTGAGTGTTACAGTATACAATCATATTGAGTAGAACCTAATTTTTGTAGTTGCAAACCATAGAAAAACAATCTTTTTTAGTACAACTCACATTGATTCAATATCACAGGCATTTTTAGAAATTTTGCACATTTGGATTAGGAATTATGTTGGAATACATTTTTATTGCTTTTTTCGCATTATCTCAGGATTCTAAGATCTTTATTGTCATACTGAGTAAAAAACTACTTTGTCCATTTTCAAAATTTAAAAAAGCACATGTTTCAAGTACAACTCTCAGAGATACATTATTTCAGGCATTATTGGCCATTTTTCATGTGTGGTTTAGAAGTTATGTTTAAATAACTGTAATATTGAGTGTTAGAGTATAGAGTCATATTGAATAAAACATAATTTTTGATTTGCACACCATATAAAAATAACTGTTCCTGGTAAAACTCCCATGGATTCAATTTCACATTCTTTTTTAGACATTTTGCACGTTTGGATTAGGAATGATTTGTAATACATTTTTATTGCTTTTTTCGCATTATCTCAGGATTGTAAGTATGATACTGTCAAATTGAGTAAAACATTACTTGTTATTTTTGCAAACCTTGCCAAATGTTTCTTTCCAGTAAAACTCTTAAAGATACATATCTTCAGGCGTTATTAGACATTTTGCATGTGTATTTTTGGAATTATGTTTCAAAAACTTTCTTATTGAGTTTGACAGTATACTGTCATAGTGAATAAAACCTAATATCTGTATTTGTGAACCTTTCCAAAATACTTGATTCTTGTAAAACTCACATAAATTCAATATTACAGTCTTTTTTGACAGAAATTATGTTTGGTTTTGGAGTTATGTCTATAAACCTTTCATATTTAGTATGACAAATATACAGCTGTTTTGAATTACAAAACAACTTTATGTCTTTGCAAACCTTACAAATGATCCTTTTTCTAGTACAACTGACAAAGATGAATATCTCCAGACATTATAAGCCATTTTGCATGTGTGGTTTATAAGTTATGTTTGAATACATTTTTATTGCTTTTTTCGCATTATCTCAGGATTGTAGAAACCTTACTGTCTTATTGAATAAAAAACTACTTTTTGCATTTGCAAGATTTTAAAAAGCATATGTTTCGATCAAAACTCCCGAAGATATATTATTTAAGGCATTATTAGCCATTTTTCATGTGTGGTTTAGAAGTTATGTTTAAATAACTGTCATATTGAGTGTTACAGTATACAATCATATTGAGTAGAACCTAATTTTTGTAGTTGCAAACCATAGAAAAACAATCTTTTTTAGTAAAACTCACATTGATTCAATATCACAGGCATTTTTAGAAATTTTGCACATTTGGATTAGGAATTATGTTGGAGTACATTTTTATTGCTTTTTTCGCATTATCTCAGGATTCTAAGATCTTTATTGTCATACTGAGTAAAAAACTACTTTGTCCATTTTCAAAATTTAAAAAAGCACATGTTTCAAGTAAAACTCTCAGAGATACATTATTTCAGGCATTATTGGCCATTTTTCATGTGTGGTTTAGAAGTTATGTTTAAATAACTGTAATATTGAGTGTTACAGTATAGAGTCATATTGAATAAAACATCATTTTTGATTTGCAAACCATATAAAAATAACTGTTCCTGGTAAAACTCCCATGGATTCAATTACACATTCTTTTTTAGACATTTTGCACGTTTGGATTAGGAATGATTTGTAATACATTTTTATTGCTTTTTTGGCATTATCTCAGGATTGTAAGTATGATACTGTCAAATTGAGTAAAACATTACTTGTTGTTTTTGCAAACCTTGCCAAATGTTTCTTTCCAGTACAACTCTTAAAGATACACATCTTCAGGCGTTATTAGACATTTTGCATGTGTATTTTTGGAATTATGTTTCAAAAACTTTCTTATTGAGTTTGACAGTATACTGTCATAGTGAATAAAACCTAATTTCTGTATTTGTGAACCTTTCCAAAATACTTGATTCTTGTAAAACTCACATAAATTCAATATTACAGGCTTTTTTTGACAGAAATTATGTTTGGTTTTGGAGTTATGTCTATAAACCTTTCATATTTAGTATGACAAATATACAGCTGTTTTGAATTACAAAACAACTTTATGTCTTTGCAAACCTTACAAATGATCATTTTTCTAGTACAACTGACAAAGATGAATATCTCCAGACATTATAAGCCATTTTGCATGTGTGGTTTATAAGTTATGTTTGAATACATTTTTATTGCTTTTTTCGCATTATCTCAGGATTGTAGAAACCTTACTGTCTTATTGAATAAAAAAATACTATTTGCATTTGCAAGATTTTAAAAAGCATATGTTTCGATCAAAACTCCCGAAGATGCATTATTTCAGGCATTATTAGCCATTTTTCATGTGTGGTTTAGAAGTTATGTTTAAATAACTGTCATATTGAGTGTTACAGTATACAATCATATTGAGTAGAACCTAATTTTTGTAGTTGCAAACCATAGAAAAACAATCTTTTTTAGTACAACTCACATTGATTCAATATCACAGGCATTTTTAGAAATTTTGCACATTTGGATTAGGAATTATGTTGGAATACATTTTTATTGCTTTTTTCGCATTATCTCAGGATTCTAAGATCTTTATTGTCATACTGAGTAAAAAACTACTTTGTCCATTTTCAAAATTTAAAAAAGCACATGTTTCAAGTAAAACTCTCAGAGATACATTATTTCAGGCATTATTGGCCATTTTTCATGTGTGGTTTAGAAGTTATGTTTAAATAACTGTAATATTGAGTGTTAGAGTATAGAGTCATATTGAATAAAACATCATTTTTGATTTGCAAACCATATACAAATAACTGTTCCTGGTAAAACTCTCATGGATTCAATTTCACATTCTTTTTTAGACATTTTGCACGTTTGGATTAGGAATGATTTGTAATACATTTTTATTGCTTTTTTCGCATTATCTCAGGATTGTAAGTATGATACTGTCAAATTGAGTAAAACATTACTTGTTATTTTTGCAAACCTTGCCAAATGTTTCTTTCCAGTAAAACTCTTAAAGATACATATCTTCAGGCGTTATTAGACATTTTGCATGTGTATTTTTGGAATTATGTTTCAAAAACTTTCTTATTGAGTTTGACAGTATACTGTCATAGTGAATAAAACCTAATTTCTGTATTTGTGAACCTTTCCAAAATACTTGATTCTTGTAAAACTCACATAAATTCAATATTACAGGCTTTTTTTGACAGAAATTATGTTTGGTTTTGGAGTTATGTCTATAAACCTTTCATATTTAGTATGACAAATATACAGCTGTTTTGAATTACAAAACAACTTTATGTCTTTGCAAACCTTACAAATGATCCTTTTTCTAGTACAACTGACAAAGATGAATATCTCCAGACATTATAAGCCATTTTGCATGTGTGGTTTATGTTTGAATACATTTTTATTGCTTTTTTCGCATTATCTCAGGATTGTAGGAACCTTACTGTCTTATTGAATAAAAAACTACTTTTTGCATTTGCAAGATTTTAAAAAGCATATGTTTCGATCAAAACTACCGAAGATATATTATTTCAGGCATTATTAGCCATTTTTCATGTGTGGTTTAGAAGTTATGTTTAAATAACTGTCATATTGAGTGTTACAGTATACAATCATATTGAGTATAAACTAATTTTTGTAGTTGCAAACCATAGAAAAACAATCTTTTTTAGTAAAACTCACATTGATTCAATATCACAGGCATTTTTAGAAATTTTGCACATTTGGATTAGGAATTATGTTGGAATACATTTTTATTGCTTTTTTCGCATTATCTCAGGATTCTAAGATCTTTATTGTCATACTGAGTAAAAAACAACTTTGTCCATTTTCAAAATTTAAAAAAGCACATGTTTCAAGTAAAACTCTCAGAGATACATTATTTCAGGCATTATTGGGCATTTTTCATGTGTGGTTTAGAAGTTCTGTTTAAATAACTGTAATATTGAGTGTTACAGTATAGAGTCATATTGAATAAAACATCATTTTTGATTTGCAAACCATATACAAATAACTGTTCCTGGTAAAACTCCCATGGATTCAATTACACATTCTTTTTTAGACATTTTGCACGTTTGGATTAGGAATGATTTGTAATACATTTTTATTGCTTTCTTCGCACTATCTCAGGATTGTAAGTATGATACTGTCAAATTGAGTAAAACATTACTTGTTGTTTTTGCAAACCTTGCCAAATGTTTCTTTCCAGTAAAACTCTTAAAGATACATATTTTCAGGCGTTATTAGACATTTTGCATGTGTATTTTTGGAATTATGTTTCAAAAACTTTCTTATTGAGTTTGACAGTATACTGTCATAGTGAATAAAACCTAATTTCTGTATTTGTGAACCTTTCCAAAATACTTGATTCTTGTAAAACTCACATAAATTCAATATTATAGGCTTTTTTTTGACAGAAATTATGTTTGGTTTTGGAGTTATGTCTATAAACCTTTCATATTTAGTATGACAAATATACAGCTGTTTTGAATTACAAAACAACTTTATGTCTTTGCAAACCTTACAAATGATAATTTTTCTAGTACAACTGACAAAGATGAATATCTCCAGACATTATAAGCCATTTTGCATGTGTGGTTTATAAGTTATGTTTTGAATACATTTTTATTGCTTTTTTCGCATTATCTCAGGATTGTAGAAACCTTACTGTCTTATTGAATAAAAAACTACTTTTTGCATTTGCAAGATTTTAAAAAGCATATGTTTCGATCAAAACTACCGAAGATATATTATTTCAGGCATTATTAGCCATTTTTCATGTGTGGTTTAGAAGTTATGTTTAAATAACTGTCATATTGAGTGTTACAGTATACAATCATATTGAATAGAACCTAATTTTTGTAGTTGCAAACCATAGAAAAACAATCTTTTTTAGTACAACTCACATTGATTCAATATCACAGGCATTTTTAGAAATTTTGCACATTTGGATTAGGAATTATGTTGGAATACATTTTTATTGCTTTTTTCGCATTATCTCAGGATTCTAAGATCTTTAGTGTCATACTGAGTAAAAAACTACTTTGTCCATTTTCAAAATTTAAAAAAGCACATGTTTCAAGTAAAACTCTCAGAGATACATTATTTCAGGCAGTATTGGCCATTTTTCATGTGTGGTTTAGAAGTTATGTTTAAATAACTGTAATATTGAGTGTTACAGTATAGAGTCATATTGAATAAAACATCATTTTTGATTTGCAAACCATATACAAATAACTGTTCCTGGTAAAACTCCCATGGATTCAATTTCACATTCTTTTTTAGACATTTTGCACGTTTGGATTAGGAATGATTTGTAATACATTTGTATTGCTTTTTTCGCATTATCTCAGGATTGCAAGTATGATACTGTCAAATTGAGTAAAACATTACTTGTTGTTTTTGCAAACCTTGCCAAATGTTTCTTTCCAGTAAAACTCTTAAAGATACACATCTTCAGGCGTTATTAGACATTTTGCATGTGTATTTTTGGAATTATGTTTCAAAAACTTTCTTATTGAGTTTGACAGTATACTGTCATAGTGAATAAAACCTAATTTCTGTATTTTTGAACCTTTCCAAAATACTTGATTCTTGTAAAACTCACATAAATTCAATATTACAGGCTTTTTTTTGACAGAAATTATGTTTGGTTTTGGAGTTATGTCTATAAACCTTTCATATTTAGTATGACAAATATACAGCTGTTTTGAATTACAAAACAACTTTATGTCTTTGCAAACCTTACAAATGATCATATTTCTAGTACAACTGACAAAGATGAATATCTCCAGACATTATAAGCCATTTTGCATGTGTGGTTTATAAGTTATGTTTGAATACATTTTTATTGCTTTTTTCGCATTATCTCAGGATTGTAGAAACCTTACTGTCTTATTGAATAAAAAACTACTTTTTGCATTTGCAAGATTTTAAAAAGCATATGTTTCGATCAAAACTCCCGAAGATGCATTATTTCAGGCATTATTAGCCATTTTTCATGTGTGGTTTAGAAGTTATGTTTAAATAACTGTCATATTGAGTGTTACAGTATACAATCATATTGAGTAGAACCTAATTTTTGTAGTTGCAAACCATAGAAAAACAATCTTTTTTAGTACAACTCACATTGATTCAATATCACAGGCATTTTTAGAAATTTTGCACATTTGGATTAGGAATTATGTTGGAATACATTTTTATTGCTTTTTTCGCATTATCTCAGGATTCTAAGCTCTTTATTGTCATACTGAGTAAAAAACTACTTTGTCCATTTTCAAAATTTAAAAAAGCACATGTTTCAAGTAAAACTCTCAGAGATACATTATTTCAGGCCGTATTGGCCATTTTTCATGTGTGGTTTAGAAGTTCTGTTTAAATAATTGTAATATTGAGTGTTACAGTATAGAGTCATATTGAATAAAACATAATTTTTGATTTGCAAACCATATACAAATAACTGTTCCTGGTAAAACTCCCATGGATTCAATTTCACATTCTTTTTTAGACATTTTGCACGTTTGGATTAGGAATGATTTGTAATACATTTTTATTGCTTTTTTCGCATTATCTCAGGATTGTAAGTATGATACTGTCAAATTGAGTAAAACATTACTTGTTGTTTTTGCAAACCTTGCCAAATGTTTCTTTCCAGTAAAACTCTTAAAGATACACATCTTCAGGCGTTATTAGACATTTTGCATGTGTATTTTTGGAATTATGTTTCAAAAACTTTCTTATTGAGTTTGACAGTATACTGTCATAGTGAATAAAACCTAATTTCTGTATTTGTGAACCTTTCCAAAATACTTGATTCTTGTAAAACTCACATAAATTCAATATTACAGGCTTTTTTTGACAGAAATTATGTTTGGTTTTGGAGTTATGTCTATAAACCTTTCATATTTAGTATGACAAATATACAGCTGTTTTGAATTACAAAACAACTTTATGTCTTTGCAAACCTTACAAATGATCATTTTTCTAGTACAACTGACAAAGATGAATATCTCCAGACATTATAAGCCATTTTGCATGTGTGGTTTATAAGTTATGTTTGAATACATTTTTATTGCTTTTTTCGCATCATCTCAGGATTGTAGGAACCTTACTGTCTTATTGAATAAAAAACTACTTTTTGCATTTGCAAGATTTTAAAAAGCATATGTTTCGATCAAAACTCCCGAAGATGCATTATTTCAGGCATTATTTGCCATTTTTCATGTGTGGTTTAGAAGTTATGTTTAAATAACTGTCATATTGAGTGTTACAGTATACAATCATATTGAGTAGAACATAATTTTTGTAGTTGCAAACCATAGAAAAACAATCTTTTTTAGTACAACTCACATTGATTCAATATCACAGGCATTTTTAGAAATTTTGCACATTTGGATTAGGAATTATGTTGGAATACATTTTTATTGCTTTTTTCGCATTATCTCAGGATTCTAAGATCTTTATTGTCATACTGAGTAAAAAACTACTTTGTCCATTTTCAAAATTTAAAAAAGCACATGTTTCAAGTACAACTCTCAGAGATACATTATTTCAGGCAGTATTGGCCATTTTTCATGTGTGGTTTAGAAGTTATGTTTAAATAACTGTAATATTGAGTGTTACAGTATAGAGTCATATTGAATAAAACATCATTTTTGATTTGCAAACCATATACAAATAACTGTTCCTGGTAAAACTCCCATGGATTCAATTTCACATTATTTTTTAGACATTTTGCACGTTTGGATTAGGAATGATTTGTAATACATTTTTATTGCTTTTTTCGCATTATCTCAGGATTGTAAGTATGATACTGTCAAATTGAGTAAAACATTACTTGTTGTTTTTGCAAACCTTGCCAAATGTTTCTTTCCAGTAAAACTCTTAAAGATACATATCTTCAGGCGTTATTAGACATTTTGCATGTGTATTTTTGGAATTATGTTTCAAAAACTTTCTTATTGAGTTTGACAGTATACTGTCATAGTGAATAAAACCTAATTTCTGTATTTGTGAACCTTTCCAAAATACTTGATTCTTGTAAAACTCACATAAATTCAATATTACAGGCTTTTTTTGACAGAAATTATGTTTGGTTTTGGAGTTATGTCTATAAACCTTTCATATTTAGTATGACAAATATACAGCTGTTTTGAATTACAAAACAACTTTATGTCTTTGCAAACCTTACAAATGATCATTTTTCTAGTACAACTGACAAAGATGAATATCTCCAGACATTATAAGCCATTTTGCATGTGTGGTTTATAAGTTATGTTTGAATACATTTTTATTGCTTTTTTCGCATTATCTCAGGATTGTAGAAACCTTACTGTCTTATTGAATAAAAAACTACTTTTTGCATTTGCAAGATTTTAAAAAGCATATGTTTCGATCAAAACTACCGAAGATATATTATTTCAGGCATTATTAGCCATTTTTCATGTGTGGTTTAGAAGTTATGTTTAAATAACTGTCATATTGAGTGTTACAGTATACAATCATATTGAGTAGAACCTAATTTTTGTAGTTGCAAACTATAGAAAAACAATCTTTTTTAGTAAAACCCACATTGATTCAATATCACAGGCATTTTTAGAAATTTTGCACATTTGGATTAGGAATTATGTTGGAATACATTTTTATTGCTTTTTTCGCATTATCTCAGGATTCTAAGATCTTTATTGTCATACTGAGTAAAAAAACTACTTTGTCCATTTTCAAAATTTAAAAAAGCACATGTTTCAAGTAAAACTCTCAGAGATACATTATTTCAGGCATTATTGGCCATTTTTCATGTGTGGTTTAGAAGTTCTGTTTAAATAACTGTAATATTGAGTGTTACAGTATAGAGTCATATTGAATAAAACATAATTTTTGATTTGCAAACCATATACAAATAACTGTTCCTGGTAAAACTCCCATGGATTCAATTTCACATTCTTTTTAGAAATTTTGCACGTTTGGATTAGGAATGATTTGTAATACATTTTTATTGCTTTTTTCGCATTATCTCAGGATTGTAAGTATGATACTGTCAAATTGAGTAAAACATTACTTGTTGTTTTTGCAAACCTTGCCAAATGTTTCTTTCCAGTAAAACTCTTAAAGATACACATCTTCAGGCGTTATTAGACATTTTGCATGTGTATTTTTGGAATTATGTTTCAAAAACTTTCTTATTGAGTTTGACAGTATACTGTCATAGTGAATAAAACCTAATTTCTGTATTTGTGAACCTTTCCAAAATACTTGATTCTTGTAAAACTCACATAAATTCAATATTACAGGCTTTTTTTGACAGAAATTATGTTTGGTTTTGGAGTTATGTCTATAAACCTTTCATATTTAGTATGACAAATATACAGCTGTTTTGAATTACAAAACAACTTTATGTCTTTGCAAACCTTACAAATGATCATTTTTCTAGTACAACTGACAAAGATGAATATCTCCAGACATTATAAGCCATTTTGCATGTGTGGTTTATAAGTTATGTTTGAATACATTTTTATTGCTTTTTTCGCATTATCTCAGGATTGTAGGAACCTTACTGTCTTATTGAATAAAAAACTACTTTTTGCATTTGCAAGATTTACAAAGCATATGTTTCGATCAAAACTCCCGAAGATGCATTATTTCAGGCATTATTTGCCATTTTTCATGTGTGGTTTAGAAGTTATGTTTAAATAACTGTCATATTGAGTGTTACAGTATACAATTATATTGAGTAGAACCTAATTTTTGTAGTTGCAAACCATAGAAAAACAATCTTTTTTAGTACAACTCACATTGATTCAATATCACAGGCATTTTTAGAAATTTTGCACATTTGGATTAGGAATTATGTTGGAATACATTTTATTGCTTTTTTCGCATTATCTCAGGATTCTAAGATCTTTATTGTCATACTGAGTAAAAAACTACTTTGTCCATTTTCAAAATTTAAAAAAGCACATGTTTCAAGTACAACTCTCAGAGATACATTATTTCAGGCAGTATTGGCCATTTTTCATGTGTGGTTTAGAAGTTATGTTTAAATAACTGTAATATTGAGTGTTACAGTATAGAGTCATATTGAATAAAACATCATTTTTGATTTGCAAACCATATACAAATAACTGTTCCTGGTAAAACTCCCATGGATTCAATTTCACATTCTTTTTTAGACATTTTGCACGTTTGGATTAGGAATGATTTGTAATACATTTTTATTGCTTTTTTCGCATTATCTCAGGATTGTAAGTATGATACTGTCAAATTGAGTAAAACATTACTTGTTGTTTTTGCAAACCTTGCCAAATGTTTCTTTCCAGTAAAACTCTTAAAGATACATATCTTCAGGCGTTATTAGACATTTTGCATGTGTATTTTTGGAATTATGTTTCAAAAACGTTCTTATTGAGTTTGACAGTATACTGTCATAGTGAATAAAACCTAATTTCTGTATTTGTGAACCTTTCCAAAATACTTGATTCTTGTAAAACTCACATAAATTCAATATTACAGGCTTTTTTTGACAGAAATTATGTTTGGTTTTGGAGTTATGTCTATAAACCTTTCATATTTAGTATGACAAATATACAGCTGTTTTGAATTACAAAACAACTTTATGTCTTTGCAAACCTTACAAATGATCATTTTTCTAGTACAACTGACAAAGATGAATATCTCCAGACATTATAAGCCATTTTGCATGTGTGGTTTATAAGTTATGTTTGAATACATTTTTATTGCTTTTTTCGCATTATCTCAGGATTGTAGAAACCTTACTGTCTTATTGAATAAAAAACTACTTTTTGCATTTGCAAGATTTTAAAAAGCATATGTTTCGATCAAAACTGCCGAAGATGCATTATTTCAGGCATTATTAGCCATCTTTCATGTGTGGTTTAGAAGTTATGTTTAAATAACTGTCATATTGAGTGTTACAGTATACAATCATATTGAGTATAAACTAATTTTTGTAGTTGCAAACCATAGAAAAACAATCTTTTTTAGTACAACTCACATTGATTCAATATCACAGGCATTTTTAGAAATTTTGCACATTTGGATTAGGAATTATGTTGGAATACATTTTTATTGCTTTTTTCGCATTATCTCAGGATTCTAAGATCTTTATTGTCATACTGAGTAAAAAACTACTTTGTCCATTTTCAAAATTTAAAAAAGCACATGTTTCAAGTAAAACTCTCAGAGATACATTATTTCAGGCATTATTGGGCATTTTTCATGTGTGGTTTAGAAGTTATGTTTAAATAACTGTAATATTGAGTGTTACAGTATAGAGTCATATTGAATAAAACATCATTTTTGATTTGCAAACCATATACAAATAACTGTTCCTGGTAAAACTCCCATGGATTCAATTTCACATTCTTTTTTAGACATTTTGCACGTTTAGATTAGGAATGATTTGTAATACATTTTTATTGCTTTTTTCGCACTATCTCAGGATTGTAAGTATGATACTGTCAAATTGAGTAAAACATTACTTGTTGTTTTTGCAAACCTTGCCAAATGTTTCTTTCCAGTAAAACTCTTAAAGATACATATTTTCAGGCGTTATTAGACATTTTGCATGTGTATTTTTGGAATTATGTTTCAAAAACTTTCTTATTGAGTTTGACAGTATACTGTCATAGTGAATAAAACCTAATTTCTGTATTTGTGAACCTTTCCAAAATACTTGATTCTTGTAAAACTCACATAAATTCAATATTACAGGCTTTTTTTTGACAGAAATTATGTTTGGTTTTGGAGTTATGTCTATAAACCTTTCATATTTAGTATGACAAATATACAGCTGTTTTGAATTACAAAACAACTTTATGTCTTTGCAAACATTACAAATGGTCATTTTTCTAGTACAACTGACAAAGATGAATATCTCCAGACATTATAAGCCATTTTGCATGTGTGGTTTATGTTTGAATACATTTTTATTGCTTTTTTCGCATAATCTCAGGATTGTAGGAACCTTACTGTCTTATTGAATAAAAAACTACTTTTTGCATTTGCAAGATTTTAAAAAGCATATGTTTCGATCAAAACTACCGAAGATATATTATTTCAGGCATTATTAGCCATTTTTCATGTGTGGTTTAGAAGTTATGTTTAAATAACTGTCATATTGAGTGTTACAGTATACAATCATATTGAGTATAAACTAATTTTTGTAGTTGCAAACCATAGAAAAACAATCTTTTTTAGTACAACTCACATTGATTCAATATCACAGGCATTTTTAGAAATTTTGCACATTTGGATTAGGAATTATGTTGGAATACATTTTTATTGCTTTTTTCGCATTATCTCAGGATTCTAAGATCTTTATTGTCATACTGAGTAAAAAACAACTTTGTCCATTTTCAAAATTTAAAAAAGCACATGTTTCAAGTAAAACTCTCAGAGATACATTATTTCAGGCATTATTGGGCATTTTTCATGTGTGGTTTAGAAGTTATGTTTAAATAACTGTAATATTGAGTGTTACAGTATAGAGTCATATTGAATAAAACATCATTTTTGATTTGCAAACCATATACAAATAACTGTTCCTGGTAAAACTCCCATGGATTCAATTTCACATTCTTTTTTAGACATTTTGCACGTTTGGATTAGGAATGATTTGTAATACATTTTTATTGCTTTTTTCGCACTATCTCAGGATTGTAAGTATGATACTGTCAAATTGAGTAAAACATTACTTGTTGTTTTTGCAAACCTTGCCAAATGTTTCTTTCCAGTAAAACTCTTAAAGATACATATTTTCAGGCGTTATTAGACATTTTGCATGTGTATTTTTGGAATTATGTTTCAAAAACTTTCTTATTGAGTTTGACAGTATACTGTCATAGTGAATAAAACCTAATTTCTGTATTTGTGAACCTTTCCAAAATACTTGATTCTTGTAAAACTCACATAAATTCAATATTACAGGCTTTTTTGACAGAAATTATGTTTGGTTTTGGAGTTATGTCTATAAACCTTTCATATTTAGTATGACAAATATACAGCTGTTTTGAATTACAAAACAACTTTATGTCTTTGCAAACCTTACAAATGATCCTTTTTCTAGTACAACTGACAAAGATGAATATCTCCAGACATTATAAGCCATTTTGCATGTGTGGTTTATAAGTTATGTTTGAATACATTTTTATTGCTTTTTTCGCATTATCTCAGGATTGTAGAAACCTTACTGTCTTATTGAATAAAAAACTACTTTTTGCATTTGCAAGATTTTAAAAAGCATATGTTTCGATCAAAACTCCCGAAGATATATTATTTCAGGCATTATTAGCCATTTTTCATGTGTGGTTTAGAAGTTATGTTTAAATAACTGTCATATTGAGTGTTACAGTATACAATCATATTGAGTAGAACCTAATTTTTGTAGTTGCAAACCATAGAAAAACAATCTTTTTTAGTAAAACTCACATTGATTCAATATCAGAGGCATTTTTAGAAATGTTGCACATTTGGATTAGGAATTATGTTGGAGTACATTTTTATTGCTTTTTTCGCATTATCTCAGGATTCTAAGATCTTTATTGTCATACTGAGTAAAAAACTACTTTGTCCATTTTCAAAATTTAAAAAAGCACATGTTTCAAGTAAAACTCTCAGAGATACATTATTTCAGGCATTATTGGCCATTTTTCATGTGTGGTTTAGAAGTTATGTTTAAATAACTGTAATATTGAGTGTTACAGTATAGAGTCATATTGAATAAAACATCATTTTTGATTTGCAAACCATATAAAAATAACTGTTCCTGGTAAAACTCCCATGGATTCAATTACACATTCTTTTTTAGACATTTTGCACGTTTGGATTAGGAATGATTTGTAATACATTTTTATAGCTTTTTTCGCATTATCTCAGGATTGTAAGTATGATACTGTCAAATTGAGTAAAACATTACTTGTTATTTTTGCAAACCTTGCCAAATGTTTCTTTCCAGTAAAACTCTTAAAGATACATATCTTCAGGCGTTATTAGACATTTTGCATGTGTATTTTTGGAATTATGTTTCAAAAACTTTCTTATTGAGTTTGACAGTATACTGTCATAGTGAATAAAACCTAATTTCTGTATTTGTGAACCTTTCCAAAATACTTGATTCTTGTAAAACTAGCATAAATTCAATATTACAGGCTTTTTTTGACAGAAATTATGTTTGGTTTTGTAGTTATGTCTATAAACCTTTCATATTTAGTATGACAAATATACAGCTGTTTTGAAATACAAAACAACTTTATGTCTTTGCAAACCTTACAAATTATCCTTTTTCTAGTACAACTGACAAAGATGAATATCTCCAGACATTATAAGCCATTTTGCATGTGTGGTTTATAAGTTATGTTTGAATACATTGTTATTGCTTTTTTCGCATTATCTCAGGATTGTAGAAACCTTACTGTCTTATTGAATAAAAAACTACTTTTTGCATTTGCAAGATTTTAAAAAGCATATGTTTCGATCAAAACTCCCGAAGATATATTATTTAAGGCATTATTAGCCATTTTTCATGTGTGGTTTAGAAGTTATGTTTAAATAACTGTCATATTGAGTGTTACAGTATACAATCATATTGAGTAGAACCTAATTTTTGTAGTTGCAAACAGTAGAAAAAGAATCTTTTTTAGTAAAACTCACATTGATTCAATATCAGAGGCATTTTTAGAAATGTTGCACATTTGGATTAGGAATTATGTTGGAGTACATTTTTATTGCTTTTTTCGCATTATCTCAGGATTCTAAGATCTTTATTGTCATACTGAGTGAAAAACTACTTTGTCCATTTTCAAAATTTAAAAAAGCACATGTTTCAAGTAAAACTCTCAGAGATACATTATTTCAGGCATTATTGGCCATTTTTCATGTGTGGTTTAGAAGTTATGTTTAAATAACTGTAATATTGAGTGTTACTTTATAGAGTCATATTGAATAAAACATAATTTTTGATTTGCAAACCATATACAAATAACTGTTCCTGGTAAAACTCCCATGGATTCAATTTCACATTCTTTTTTAGACATTTTGCACGTTTGGATTAGGAATGATTTGTAATACATTTTTATTGCTTTTTTCGCATTATCTCAGGATTGTAAGTATGATACTGTCAAATTGAGTAAAACATTACTTGTTGTTTTTGCAAACCTTGCCAAATGTTTCTTTCCAGTAAAACTCTTAAAGATACATATCTTCAGGCGTTATTAGACATTTTGCATGTGTATTTTTGGAATTATGTTTCAAAAACTTTCTTATTGAGTTTGACAGTATACTGTCATAGTGAATAAAACCTAATTTCTGTATTTGTGAACCTTTCCAAAATACTTGATTTTTGTAAAACTCACATAAATTCAATATTACAGGCTTTTTTTTGACAGAAATTATGTTTGGTTTTGGAGTTATGTCTATAAACCTTTCATATTTAGTATGACAAATATACAGCTGTTTTGAATTACAAAACAACTTTATGTCTTTGCAAACCTTACAAATGATCATTTTTCTAGTACAACTGACAAAGATGAATATCTCCAGACATTATAAGCCATTTTGCATGTGTGGTTTATAAGTTATGTTTGAATACATTTTTATTGCTTTTTTCGCATTATCTCAGGATTGTAGAAACCTTACTGTCTTATTGAATAAAAAACTACTTTTTGCATTTGCAAGATTTTAAAAAGCATATGTTTCGATCAAAACTCCCGAAGATGCATTATTTCAGGCATTATTTGCCATTTTTCATGTGTGGTTTAGAAGTTATGTTTAAATAACTGTCATATTGAGTGTTACAGTATACAATCATATTGAGTAGAACCTAATTTTTGTAGTTGCAAACCATAGAAAAACAATCTTTTTTAGTACAACTCACATTGATTCAATATCACAGGCATTTTTAGAAATTTTGCACATTTGGATTAGGAATTATGTTGGAATACATTTTTATTGCTTTTTTCGCATTATCTCAGGATTCTAAGCTCTTTATTGTCATACTGAGTAAAAAACTACTTTGTCCATTTTCAAAATTTAAAAAAGCACATGTTTCAAGTAAAACTCTCAGAGATACATTATTTCAGGCCATATTGGCCATTTTTCATGTGTGGTTTAGAAGTTATGTTTAAATAACTGTAATATTGAGTGTTACAGTATAGAGTCATATTGAATAAAACATCATTTTTGATTTGCAAACCATATACAAATAACTCTTCCTGGTAAAACTCCCATGGATTCAATTTCACATTCTTTTTTAGACATTTTGCACGTTTGGATTAGGAATGATTTGTAATACATTTTTATTGCTTTTTTCGCATTATCTCAGGATTGTAAGTATGATACTGTCAAATTGAGTAAAACATTACTTGTTGTTTTTGCAAACCTTGCCAAATGTTTCTTTCCAGTAAAACTCTTAAAGATACACATCTTCAGGCGTTATTAGACATTTTGCATGTGTATTTTTGGAATTATGTTTCAAAAACTTTCTTATTGAGTTTGACAGTATACTGTCATAGTGAATAAAACCTAATTTCTGTATTTGTGAACCTTTCCAAAATACTTGATTCTTGTAAAACTCACATAAATTCAATATTACAGGCTTTTTTTGACAGAAATTATGTTTGGTTTTGGAGTTATGTCTATAAACCTTTCATATTTAGTATGACAAATACACAGCTGTTTTGAATTACAAAACAACTTTATGTCTTTGCAAACCTTCCAAATGATCATTTTTCTAGTACAACTGACAAAGATGAATATCTCCAGACATTATAAGCCATTTTGCATGTGTGGTTTATAAGTTATGTTTGAATACATTTTTATTGCTTTTTTCGCATCATCTCAGGATTGTAGGAACCTTACTGTCTTATTGAATAAAAAACTACTTTTTGCATTTGCAAGATTTTAAAAAGCATATGTTTCGATCAAAACTCCCGAAGATGCATTTTTTCAGGCATTATTTGCCATTTTTCATGTGTGGTTTAGAAGTTATGTTTAAATAACTGTCATATTGAGTGTTACAGTATACAATCATATTGAGTAGAACCTAATTTTTGTAGTTGCAAACCATAGAAAAACAATCTTTTTTAGTACAACTCACATTGATTCAATATCACAGGCATTTTTAGAAATTTTGCACATTTGGATTAGGAATTATGTTGGAATACATTTTTATTGCTTTTTTCGCATTATCTCAGGATTCTAAGATCTTTATTGTCATACTGAGTAAAAAACTACTTTGTCCATTTTCAAAATTTAAAAAAGCACATGTTTCAAGTACAACTCTCAGAGATACATTATTTCAGGCAGTATTGGCCATTTTTCATGTGTGGTTTAGAAGTTATGTTTAAATAACTGTAATATTGAGTGTTACAGTATAGAGTCATATTGAATAAAACATCATTTTTGATTTGCAAACCATATACAAATAACTGTTCCTGGTAAAACTCCCATGGATTCAATTTCACATTATTTTTTAGACATTTTGCACGTTTGGATTAGGAATGATTTGTAATACATTTTTATTGCTTTTTTCGCATTATCTCAGGATTGTAAGTATGATACTGTCAAATTGAGTAAAACATTACTTGTTGTTTTTGCAAACCTTGCCAAATGTTTCTTTCCAGTAAAACTCTTAAAGATACACATCTTCAGGCGTTATTAGACATTTTGCATGTGTATTTTTGGAATTATGTTTCAAAAACTTTCTTATTGAGTTTGACAGTATACTGTCATAGTGAATAAAACCTAATTTCTGTATTTGTGAACCTTTCCAAAATACTTGATTCTTGTAAAACTCACATAAATTCAATATTACAGGCTTTTTTTGACAGAAATTATGTTTGGTTTTGGAGTTATGTCTATAAACCTTTCATATTTAGTATGACAAATACACAGCTGTTTTGAATTACAAAACAACTTTATGTCTTTGCAAACCTTACAAATGATCATTTTTCTAGTACAACTGACAAAGATGAATATCTCCAGACATTATAAGCCATTTTGCATGTGTGGTTTATAAGTTATGTTTGAATACATTTTTATTGCTTTTTTCGCATCATCTCAGGATTGTAGGAACCTTACTGTCTTATTGAATAAAAAACTACTTTTTGCATTTGCAAGATTTTAGAAAGCATATGTTTCGATCAAAACTCCCGAAGATGCATTATTTCAGGCATTATTTGCCATTTTTCATGTGTGGTTTAGAAGTTATGTTTAAATAACTGTCATATTGAGTGTTACAGTATACAATCATATTGAGTAGAACCTAATTTTTGTAGTTGCAAACCATAGAAAAACAATCTTTTTTAGTACAACTCACATTGATTCAATATCACAGGCATTTTTAGAAATTTTGCACATTTGGATTAGGAATTATGTTGGAATACATTTTTATTGCTTTTTTCGCATTATCTCAGGATTCTAAGATCTTTATTGTCATACTGAGTAAAAAACTACTTTGTCCATTTTCAAAATTTAAAAAAGCACATGTTTCAAGTACAACTCTCAGAGATACATTATTTCAGGCAGTATTGGCCATTTTTCATGTGTGGTTTAGAAGTTATGTTTAAATAACTGTAATATTGAGTGTTACAGTATAGAGTCATATTGAATAAAACATCATTTTTGATTTGCAAACCATATACAAATAACTGTTCCTGGTAAAACTCCCATGGATTCAATTTCACATTATTTTTTAGACATTTTGCACGTTTGGATTAGGAATGATTTGTAATACATTTTTATTGCTTTTTTCGCATTATCTCAGGATTGTAAGTATGATACTGTCAAATTGAGTAAAACATTACTTGTTGTTTTTGCAAACCTTGCCAAATGTTTCTTTCCAGTAAAACTCTTAAAGATACATATCTTCAGGCGTTATTAGACATTTTGCATGTGTATTTTTGGAATTATGTTTCAAAAACTTTCTTATTGAGTTTGACAGTATACTGTCATAGTGAATAAAACCTAATTTCTGTATTTGTGAACCTTTCCAAAATACTTGATTCTTGTAAAACTCACATAAATTCAATATTACAGGCTTTTTTTGACAGAAATTTTGTTTGGTTTTGGAGTTATGTCTATAAACCTTTCATATTTAGTATGACAAATATACAGCTGTTTTGAATTACAAAACAACTTTATGTCTTTGCAAACCTTACAAATGATCATTTTTCTAGTACAACTGACAAAGATGAATATCTCCAGACATTATAAGCCATTTTGCATGTGTGGTTTATAAGTTATGTTTGAATACATTTTTATTGCTTTTTTCGCATTATCTCAGGATTGTAGAAACCTTACTGTCTTATTGAATAAAAAACTACTTTTTGCATTTGCAAGATTTTAAAAAGCATATGTTTCGATCAAAACTACCGAAGATATATTATTTCAGGCATTATTAGCCATTTTTCATGTGTGGTTTAGAAGTTATGTTTAAATAACTGTCATATTGAGTGTTACAGTATACAATCATATTGAGTAGAACCTAATTTTTGTAGTTGCAAACCATAGAAAAACAATCTTTTTTAGTAAAACCCACATTGATTCAATATCACAGGCATTTTTAGAAATTTTGCACATTTGGATTAGGAATTATGTTGGAATACATTTTTATTGCTTTTTTCGCATTATCTCAGGATTCTAAGATCTTTATTGTCATACTGAGTAAAAAACTACTTTGTCCATTTTCAAAATTTAAAAAAGCACATGTTTCAAGTAAAACTCTCAGAGATACATTATTTCAGGCATTATTGGCCATTTTTCATGTGTGGTTTAGAAGTTCTGTTTAAATAACTGTAATATTGAGTGTTACAGTATAGAGTCATATTGAATAAAACATAATTTTTGATTTGCAAACCATATACAAATAACTGTTCCTGGTAAAACTCCCATGGATTCAATTTCACATTCTTTTTTAGAAATTTTGCACGTTTGGATTAGGAATGATTTGTAATACATTTTTATTGCTTTTTTCGCATTATCTCAGGATTGTAAGTATGATACTGTCAAATTGAGTAAAACATTACTTGTTGTTTTTGCAAACCTTGCCAAATGTTTCTTTCCAGTAAAACTCTTAAAGATACACATCTTCAGGCGTTATTAGACATTTTGCATGTGTATTTCTGGAATTATGTTTCAAAAACTTTCTTATTGAGTTTGACAGTATACTGTCATAGTGAATAAAACCTAATTTCTGTATTTGTGAACCTTTCCAAAATACTTGATTCTTGTAAAACTCACATAAATTCAATATTACAGGCTTTTTTTGACAGAAATTATGTTTGGTTTTGGAGTTATGTCTATAAACCTTTCATATTTAGTATGACAAATATACAGCTGTTTTGAATTACAAAACAACTTTATGTCTTTGCAAACCTTACAAATGATCATTTTTCTAGTACAACTGACAAAGATGAATATCTCCAGACATTATAAGCCATTTTGCATGTGTGGTTTATAAGTTATGTTTAAATAACTGTAATATTGAGTGTTACAGTATAGAGTCATATTGAATAAAACATCATTTTTGATTTGCAAACCATATACAAATAACTGTTCCTGGTAAAACTCCCATGGATTCAATTTCACATTCTTTTTTAGACATTTTGCACGTTTGGATTAGGAATGATTTGTAATACATTTTTATTGCTTTTTTCGCATTATCTCAGGATTGTAAGTATGATACTGTCAAATTGAGTAAAACATTACTTGTTGTTTTTGCAAACCTTGCCAAATGTTTCTTTCCAGTAAAACTCTTAAAGATACATATCTTCAGGCGTTATTAGACATTTTGCATGTGTATTTTTGGAATTATGTTTCAAAAACTTTCTTATTGAGTTTGACAGTATACTGTCATAGTGAATAAAACCTAATTTCTGTATTTGTGAACCTTTCCAAAATACTTGATTCTTGTAAAACTCACATAAATTCAATATTACAGGCTTTTTTTGACAGAAATTATGTTTGGTTTTGGAGTTATGTCTATAAACCTTTCATATTTAGAATGACAAATATACAGCTGTTTTGAATTACAAAACAACTTTATGTCTTTGCAAACCTTACAAATGATCCTTTTTCTAGTACAACTGACAAAGATGAATATCTCCAGACATTATAAGCCATTTTGCATGTGTGGTTTATAAGTTATGTTTGAATACATTTTTATTGCTTTTTTCGCATTATTTCAGGATTGTAGAAACCTTACTGTCTTATTGAATAAAAAACTACTTTTTGCATTTGCAAGATTTTAAAAAGCATATGTTTCGATCAAAACTACCGAAGATATATTATTTCAGGCATTATTAGCCATTTTTCATGTGTGGTTTAGAAGTTATGTTTAAATAACTGTCATATTGAGTGTTACAGTATACAATCATATTGAGTAGAACCTAATTTTTGTAGTTGCAAACCATAGAAAAACAATCTTTTTTAGTAAAACCCACATTGATTCAATATCACAGGCATTTTTAGAAATTTTGCACATTTGGATTAGGAATTATGTTGGAATACATTTTTATTGCTTTTTTCGCATTATCTCAGGATTCTAAGATCTTTATTGTCATACTGAGTAAAAAACTACTTTGTCCATTTTCAAAATTTAAAAAAGCACATGTTTCAAGTAAAACTCTCAGAGATACATTATTTCAGGCATTATTGGCCATTTTTCATGTGTGGTTTAGAAGTTCTGTTTAAATAACTGTAATATTGAGTGTTACAGTATAGAGTCATATTGAATAAAACATAATTTTTGATTTGCAAACCATATACAAATAACTGTTCCTGGTAAAACTCCCATGGATTCAATTTCACATTCTTTTTTAGACATTTTGCACGTTTGGATTAGGAATGATTTGTAATACATTTTTATTGCTTTTTTCGCATTATCTCAGGATTGTAAGTATGATACTGTCAAATTGAGTAAAACATTACTTGTTGTTTTTGCAAACCTTGCCAAATGTTTCTTTCCAGTAAAACTCTTAAAGATACATATCTTCAGGCGTTAATAGACATTTTGCATGTGTATTTTTGGAATTATGTTTCAAAAACTTTCTTATTGAGTTTGACAGTATACTGTCATAGTGAATAAAACCTAATTTCTGTATTTGTGAACCTTTCCAAAATACTTGATTCTTGTAAAACTCACATAAATTCAATATTACAGGCTTTTTTTGACAGAAATTATGTTTGGTTTTGGAGTTATGTCTATAAACCTTTCAAATTTAGTATGACAAATATACAGCTGTTTTGAATTACAAAACAACTTTATGTCTTTGCAAACCTTACAAATGATCATTTTTCTAGTACAACTGACAAAGATGAATATCTCCAGACATTATAAGCCATTTTGCATGTGTGGTTTATAAGTTATGTTTGAATACATTTTTATTGCTTTTTTCGCATTATCTCAGGATTGTAGAAACCTTACTGTCTTATTGAATAAAAAACTACTTTTTGCATTTGCAAGATTTTAAAAAGCATATGTTTCGATCAAAACTCCCGAAGATGCATTATTTCAGGCATTATTTGCCATTTTTCATGTGTGGTTTAGAAGTTATGTTTAAATAACTGTCATATTGAGTGTTACAGTATACAATCATATTGAGTAGAACCTAATTTTTGTAGTTGCAAACCATAGAAAAACAATCTTTTTTAGTACAACTCACATTGATTCAATACCACAGGCATTTTTAGAAATTTTGCACATTTGGATTAGGAATTATGTTGGAATACATTTTTATTGCTTTTTTCGCATTATCTCAGGATTCTAAGATCTTTATTGTCATACTGAGTAAAAAACTACTCTGTCCATTTTCAAAATTTAAAAAAGCACATGTTTCAAGTAAAACTCTCAGAGATACATTATTTCAGGCAGTATTGGCCATTTTTCATGTGTGGTTTAGAAGTTCTGTTTAAATAACTGTAATATTGAGTGTTACAGTATAGAGTCATATTGAATAAAACATAATTTTTGATTTGCAAACCATATACAAATAACTGTTCCTGGTAAAACTCCCATGGATTCAATTTCACATTCTTTTTTAGACATTTTGCACGTTTGGATTAGGAATGATTTGTAATACATTTTTATTGCTTTTTTCGCATTATCTCAGGATTGTAAGTATGATACTGTCAAATTGAGTAAAACATTACTTGTTGTTTTTGCAAACCTTGCCAAATGTTTCTTTCCAGTAAAACTCTTAAAGATACATATCTTCAGGCGTTATTAGACATTTTGCATGTGTATTTTTGGAATTATGTTTCAAAAACTTTCTTATTGAGTTTGACAGTATACTGTCATAGTGAATAAAACCTAATTTCTGTATTTGTGAACCTTTCCAAAATACTTGATTCTTGTAAAACTCACATAAATTCAATATTACAGGCTTTTTTGACAGAAATTATGTTTGGTTTTGGAGTTATGTCTATAAACCTTTCATATTTAGTATGACAAATATACAGCTGTTTTGAATTACAAAACAACTTTATGTCTTTGCAAACCTTACAAATGATCATTTTTGTAGTACAACTGACAAAGATGAATATCTCCAGACATTATAAGCCATTTTGCATGTGTGGTTTATAAGTTATGTTTGAATACATTTTTATTGCTTTTTTCGCATTATCTCAGGATTGTAGAAACCTTACTGTCTTATTGAATAAAAAACTACTTTTTGCATTTGCAAGATTTTAAAAAGCATATGTTTCGATCAAAACTCCCGAAGATGCATTATTTCAGGCATTA